>NW_026110805.1:62500-67500 GCF_024679095.1 Eriocheir sinensis
GCTTTTTGGGAACCCCTTAGGGCGCGATTCCACCGAGGCAACACGGGCAACATGTAGCATGCGACATGACTGGCTTTCAACAAGAATGTTGAATGCGGCTTTCAACAAGGAGACATGTTGCCTGCGACAAGGCAACATCGTTCTTGCTTGTTGCATTCTACATGCTGTGTTGAATGTTGAATCCAACAAAACCTTTTCCACCAATTCAACAAAAACTAAGCCAGTTGTCTACACGATGTCTCAGCAGGCGGTAGATGCTGCCTCATATCTAAAGCTGTGTAATGCTCGCAAAAAAAAAAAAGAGAAAACAACGTCCACGAAAGCCTTGTCAAATATGTTTCTTTACGTTCACGGTACAGAGAAAGGGTCACACTACCACCAGGGTCGCAAAACTACCCCTGGAAATGCCCACAACGCGGAGGAGACGGAAGAGGAAATAAAGGCAGAGATTAAAGAAAAATAGTCTTTGAGGGAGAAAAATCTATATTGTTTCCGAATACACTGTTGATTATTATTATTATTATTATTATTATTATTATTATTATTATTATTATTAATTCTTGATCTTTTTTTATCATTTCCACGTCACAGTTGAATTTTTCTGCTAATTTCCGCAGTGCATCTAATTTTGCATGGTTATTCTTGTAGTCTTTTAAGCGTATATCCCATAGGACAGTATGTTTCCTGTAGTTTTCTATAAATACCCCGTTTTTTTTCCAGGGGCCAATTCATTTTGTTGTTTTCAACAAGGTTTGTTTCCCGTGAATGGTGGAAAGGCGTTCAACACTAGGCAACAAGCTAAAACTTGTCGCATGCGGCAAGGCAACACGGCAACATGTTGCCACCTGTCGCATGCCACACAGTTGCATGCTATATGTTGCCTTCTGATGAACTGGTGGAAACGCACTTGGTTTATTCGACAATGTAGCATGCCACATGTTGCCAAAATGTTGCCTCGGTGGAATCGTGCCTTTACGTTCTAATGCTCTTACTAAACACCGCCCGAGGATGCCCCGGGTTAAATTAGTCATATATTCATTGTTGTCATCATCAAATATATCTTAAAGTTTGATAATAAATGTATATACGGTGTGTCCATCATCATTTGCCAGACTAACGGATAGTTATACAAGGAAGCCTAGCCTCACTGTCCAGATTTTTTGCATACCTAGTCACTTAGATTGAGAGATGAAGACGGCAGGCACGTGCCAGCGGGCCAGGGGCTCAGCTGATCGCTCGTGCCTCCTAAAATGGCTGACAGTTATTTTTCCCTAAAAGCGGTGTGACGTCAGTGCAACCCCTCTATAGTTAGGTGTAACCGACGTACATTTTGAATTTATCTCATTTTATTTGATCTCTTCTTCGACGTCCTGCCCTATAGCGATGGTAGGCTTTCCTTAACCCTACATTAGTATCCTGGGGTGTTTGAACACCCCCCCCCCCAAAAGACGTTTTTGATCACCGTCTTGAATTGGCAACACTTAGATCACTCTCCTTTCTAGTACCTTCCTGAATACGTGAGAGGAGAGACTACTGAAATGTTGACAGTCCCGTGGCAGGTCCTTTGAAAAAAAAGACACATCTGTTTCCTTTGGGGTGTCTGGTCACCCCACGGTGCTAATAAACTGACGTTGTGGGAAACATGTGTGCAGCAAACTGTTTGTAAGTTGCATGTAATGCCAAGATTCTGTATCAGGTGACGGATTCGAGTGATAAGTACTGGTGATGCTGTTGCAACAAGATTATCATCTAATGTAGTTTAGAGGTACCTTATTATGTCAGTGGGTATGGAGTAAATATATTAAGGTTTTTTTTTCCGCAATTTCATGTTTAATTATTTATCAGATAAGTATGCACGTCTTTTTTTTTGGTAACACATTTTTTTTCTTCTTCTGTGTGTGTGGTTTAGGAAGCATGAAGAATGAATGAATGAATGAATGAATGAATGAATGAATGAATGAATGAATGAATATATGTATATATATATATATATATATATATATATATATATATATATATATATATATATATATATATATATATATATATATATATATATATATATATATATATATATATATATATATATATATATATATATATTTTTTTTTTTTTCATAGATTAGCACCAGTAAAACTACTTTTAATGATAAGCAAATCTGATTTATTTCTGAAGGATTTTAGTAATGAAACTCTAAATGAAAAGTATTTAGGATCGTCATGTTCTTGACGATAATACTGAGGAAAGGGAAACGAGACTGTATGAAGTATTGTATACCTTTATCTAAGAAATGATCGTTAGAGTCCAATTTAGTGTGTGTGTGTGGTTTAGGAAGCATGAAGAATATATATATATATATATATATATATATATATATATATATATATATATATATATATATATATATATATATATATATATATATATATATATTCATAGATTACCACCAGTAAAACTACTTTTAATGATAAGCAAATCTGACTGATTTCTGAAGGATTTTAGTCATGAAACTCTAAATGAAAAGTATTTAGGTCGTCATGTTCTTGACGATAATACTGAGGAAAGGGAAACGAGACTGTATGAAGTACTGTATACCTTTATCTAAGAAATGATCGTTACAGTCCAATTTAGTGTGTGCGTTTGACCAATTCCTGTACACCAATATCACCCACCGCTACCGCAGTCATGAGATATCCCTCGGAATAGCTTCGGGAGAAAAGGAGCCATTTGTGGTGCTCAGCTCACTCCACGAAAAGGCAGAACTTTCTTTTCCTGGCAAGCTTCAATCGCGGCACTGGCGGGAAACAGGACTGGGAGGGCTGCTAGACATTTACTGACTGACTGACTGACTGACTGTAGTATAACGAGATCTAAGCCTGCTTGGGCAAGCTCTAATGACGGAAGGTCACTCCTATGCCACAACCCGTGCCTTTTCCGCATACTTTTTTTTGCGGGTACCGTACCTACACTACGCAAGTGTCTAGTTAAATGGGGTTCGGCTGTAATGTGCAGGAATGAATAGCTTCGGGAGAAAAGGAGCAATTTGGGGTGCTCAGCTCAGTACGTGATCCACACACAGAAACAGTGATACGTGAGCACAGATCAACACCAAGGTTCATTACAAACAACTACTACACTCGAACGGCTGGAATCACAACACCACGGATCAAACAACTGAGAAACATGGAAACTCTGCACAGACGCCACACACACTTATGTACACAAGACCACAAACATACTCACACAACGCAAACGGTCAACGTACTCCAGAAATAGCAACCCTACAAGACTTTGCACCCCATCCCAACCCAATAACCGCTAAGAACTCGGCTCCTAGAATCGCTAGAGCTGCCGTGAGCTTCTAAACGCCGCTGCCTGGAAGTGCGACCACAGTCTATGCTGACCGTCGGGAGCGGCCCGCTGGCGCGGAGTTGTGAGATTGTGGGGTACGGCTGGTCGGCGGCTGGGCCGAGCGTAACGGTCTTCCCGCTCTTGGCTCTCGCTCGCGCGGCCAGCGGGGGGATCGAGACCCTCGTGCGGGACGGTCCCAGAGAGAACGGTCGCCAGTGTGCCGTGAGGAAGCGAGGGTTGAGCGAGCCGGCGGCGGACTCGCTCCACAAACCCGCTCGAGCTTCCATAACGCTGTTTGGGGCCGGAGCGCGCTGCACCTACCCGAGCGACTAATCGTTTGCCAACCTCTCAGACCGGGGCCAGCAAGCTTGGATGGGATTAGTCTCTCGTGTTGCGCGCACCGACCTCAACAAACGCCGTTGAACTGTATCCTAGTTCGGGCCCACCCTCCCGCGGGCCAAGACTCGGCATCGCTCACTTCCACCTGGAAATCTTTCATTCTTCTCAGGTCGATGTTGATGTTGACAGCCAGGTCTTGCCCCCTCTCTTTCATGAGAAGCTTCTCGGCATTAGCTGCGGCTCCTCGTGGCGGCGCACGTTCTTACCGTGTTTGCCAATGCGATCAGCCTTCAATGCAGCGACCCCTCTCTCTCTCGCTCTCTAGGCGATGGTAACTCCACTCTCCGTGCGATAACGCATCCCGAGGGTGACGCCGCCGCACGCAATGTCGTCGGTTGGCACCCTAGTCTTCACACTGACGCAGCTTCTATCGAGCGGTCGGTTGGAACGAAGCACTCCACTCTCGCAGGCGACGACGGGTGACGGTGCGCTGCTACTGTTGCTGCTGCTGCTGCTGGTATTGTCCGTGGTGCGTTCGCTCGCACCTCGACACAAAAGCATCAGCAGCAGCAGCAGTCTCACCACCATCACCACCAGTCTGCTGCTATATGACAAGGACGCGCGGACGACGAGGAGGAGGACGACGGCGTGGCCGGCAGAGTTTCGAGCCCACGCATCATCATCATCATCCTCATCATCCGCCGTCTGTTGAAACCAGGGACGCGGCGTCGCTGACCAGAGCTGTCCGACGCTGAGCGATCTCCTACTTTAGTACAAGGCTTTAAGCGAGCGCGCGGCACGCCCGTCGTGTTCGTTCGCCGCTTGGCCGCCAGCTAACGCCATAGCTACCTGGTTGATCCTGCCAGTAGTCATATGCTTGTCTCAAAGATTAAGCCATGCATGTCTAAGTACAAGCCGATTTAAGGCGAAACCGCGAATGGCTCATTAAATCAGCTATGATTCATTGGATCTGTACCCACACTTACTTGGATAACTGTGGTAATTCTAGAGCTAATACATGCACCACGTCTCTGACCGCAAGGGAAGAGCGCTTTTATTAGTTCAAAACCGGTCGGGCCTCGGTCCGTCACCCCACCGTGTTGAATCTGAATAACTTGTCGCTGAGCGCACGGTCTCCGCACCGGCGCCGCCTCTTTCAAGTGTCTGCCTTATCAGCTTTCGATTGTAGGTTATGCGCCTACAATGGCTATAACGGGTAACGGGGAATCAGGGTTCGATTCCGGAGAGGGAGCCTGAGAAACGGCTACCACATCTAAGGAAGGCAGCAGGCACGCAAATTACCCACTCCC
>NW_026110806.1:0-65000 GCF_024679095.1 Eriocheir sinensis
AATTAGAGAAATGTTGAAACTTTTTACGATTTTTTTGAGGCTGAATTTTTTTTTTTATATAGCATACTACTACTACTACTACTACTACTACTACTACTACTACTACTACTACTACTACTACAGGAACAGCTTCAGCGGGCACAGTTGCAGTTGAATAAGCTGCTACAGGACTTTGAAGATGAGACCAACACCCTCGTCAAGCTTGGAGACGCATCTATAGCCGCGCCCTTCACCTCCAAGCTCTCCTCCATACAGTGTGGTGAGTGACTGCAACCTCAACTTTGATTGCTTGTAGCTCCGCTCTAAGTCATCGGAGGGGGACCAGATTTTAACCACAAATAGTCTTATAATTCATCTACCTGCCCATCAAGTTTCATTACCTTATCTTGAATACGTTCCGAGTTATGTGCAAAAAGATCGGAAGTTTTTTATCCTCAGAAAACTCGAATGGAATAGTACCCCTCAACTTTGCCTGCTCATAACTCGGGTCTAAGTCATCGTAGGTTGCTCAGATTTTAACCACAAATAGTCGTATAATTCGTCTACATGCCTCTCAAGTTTTATTATCCTAGCTTGAATAAGTTCTGAGATACGAGGAAAAATGTCAAAACTTTTTCCATCCTCTCGAAATACTCAAGTGATATAGTCCCCCTCAAATTTGCCTGCCCATAACTCAGCTCTGAATCATTGTAGGTGGCTCTGATTTTTACCACATATAGACTAATGATTCTTCTATATGCACATCAAGTTTCATTGCTCTAGCTTTAAAACTTTTTGAGATACGATGAAAAATGTCAAAACTTTTTTCATCCTCTTGGTATTCTCAAGTGAAATAGTATCCCTCAAATTTTCCTGCCCATAACTCAGCTCTCAATCATCGTTGGTAGGTCAGATTTTTACCACATATAGGCTAATAAATCTTCTATATGCCTATCAAGTTTCATTACCCTACCTTGAAAACTTTTTGAGATACGAGGAAAATGTCAAAACTTTTTCCATCCTCTCGGAAAACTTGAATGGAATAGTGCCCCTCAAATTTGCCTGCTCAATGCCCCCATCCTGGCTTACTCCCTCTCCAACTCTCTCTCTCTATTTCTCGCTCTACACTCCAGTTGTGGCCGAGACATTGCTCTCGCTCTCCTTCCTCTGCACTCGCTCTACCTCGCTCTAATTCTCTCAAAATTCCACGTTAACCGCAGTCATTTTTTCCCTATCCAGACTTTTTGAGCGAGAAAAACCTTCACATTTTTCCCTCTCCCACATTCTACGCTCGCTCTACGCTCACCCCCTTTGCTAGGCGGCTCGCTCTAACCTTGCTCTACCTCCCCTTCCTTGCACTCGCTCTAACTCGCTCTAATTCTCTCAAAATTCCACATTAACCACAGTCAATTTTTCCATAGCCAGACTTTTTGAGCGAGAAAAACCTTCACATTTCTGCCCCTCCCTCGCTCTACGCTCGCTCTACGTGCACCCCCTTTGCTAGGCGGCTCGCTCTAACCTCGCTCTACCTCCCCTCCCCCCGCAGTGTGCCACATCATCAAGCAGGGCCGCTGTACGCTGGTGACCACACTGCAAATGTTCAAGATCCTGGCCCTAAACGCACTCATCCTAGCCTATTCTCAAAGCGTGCTGTACTTGGATGGCATCAAGTTCAGCGACTACCAGGCTACACTACAGGGACTCCTACAGGCCGCCTGCTTCCTCTTCATCTCAAGGTCAAAGGTCAGAGGGGCAGGGGAGGCTTCGTTTGTGGGGTCTGGGAAGAAGGGAGATAGAGGGAGGGTCGGTGATAGGGTTACTGTGATTATTATAGTGTGAAAGTTTTGGCGTTTTTCGATCTCACCGCCAAACGCACACACACACAAACGCACGGACCGGTACAAACGTAGAGCAGTCCTTCCTCTACCCACACACGCCAGCGGATTTACAAACAGGCAAACGCAACCCCCACAATCACCGTGTTTGTGCGACCCATTCCCAGGCGGTGCTGTTTTTTTAACCGCGAAATCTTAGCGTTTTTCAAAATTCCCGCTAAACTAAAACGCACACAAACACACAAATCGCCACAAACACAGACCAATCCTTCCCCTGCCCACACACACCAACGGCAAAACAAACGCACAAACACAACCCCCACAATGATGCTGTTTGTTTATCCTTTCCAGCTTACCCAGACGCAATTTATCACAGAAAAGATTTGACATTTTTCATTATTCCAGAGAAACCAAAGCATACACAAACACACCATTCAGCACAAACGTAGACCAATCCTTCCCCTACCCACACACACCAACGGCGAAACAAACGCACAAACACCAACCCCCACAAGCACCTCAAACGTAACCCTTACCCAAATCAAACTGTCCCAAATTTTTATCTGGAAATCTTAACCTTTTTCGATATCACAGCCAAACGGTAGCACACACAAACACGCCACTCAGCACAAACATAGAGAGATAATTTGCCTACCCACACACACCAACGGCAACACAAACGCACAAACACAACCGCCACAATCACCCCGTTTGTCTGACCCTTCTCTCTCCTCTCCTCCCCCACAGCCGCTGCCGGAGTTAAGCGCTCACCGACCTCTACCGAATATCTTCAATATCTATACGGTTGCGACGGTGCTTCTACAGTTTGGTTGCCACTTTACCGCCCTGCTCTACCTGGTCAACCAAGCCAACCACCTGGACAACCACACTGCTATAGGGTAAGGAAGAGGAGGAGGAGGAGGAGGGAGGGAAGGAAGGAGAAGGAAGGAGGAGGAGGAAGAGAAGGAAGGAGGAAAGGAGGGAAGAGGAGGAGGAGGAGGAAGCAATGAGGTAATATTGAACCTTGGACAAACACACACACACACACACACACACACACACACACACACACACAGATTACCAGGCCTTACTAATGTACTCTCTCTCTCTCTCTCTCTCTCTCTCTCTCTCTCTCTCTCTCTCTCTCTCTCTCTCTCTCTCTCTCTCTCTCTCTCTCTCTCTCTCTCTCTCTCTCTCTCTCTCTCTCTCTCTCTCTCTCTCTCTCTCTCTCTCTCTCTCTCTCTCTCTCTCTCTCTCTCTCTCCAGGGGGGCGGCGGTGGACCTGGAGAAGCAGTTTGAACCTTCTCTCCTTAACTCCACTGTGTACATAATCTCGCTGGCTCTCCAAGTATCAACCTTCGCGATCAACTACAGGGTAAGTTCAAAATGAGACCCTAACTTCAAATGCCCATAACTAATCTCTAAGTCATTCTACCTCAACCAAATTTTAACTACATCTACCCTAACTATTCCTCTGCATACCCTCAAAATTTGGGTACCCTAACTTAGATACTTTTGAAGATATAAGCAAATCCACAAAAACTTTTACCACTCAAAAAATATTTAAATGTCCCAAATTCAAATGCCCATAACTAATCTCTAAGTCATTGTACCTCAACCAAATTTTAACCACATGCACCCTAACTATTCTTCTGTACACTCCCAAAATTTGGTTGGCCTTCCTTGGATACTTTTTAAGATATAAGCATATACAAGAAAACTTCTCACTCAAAAAATATATATGGAGTTCAAATATGTCCCAAATTCAAATGGCCATATCTCGGCTCTAATTCATCCTACCTCAACCAAATTTTAACCACATATACCCTAACTATTCCTCTGTATACCCTCAGAATTTGGGTACCCTAACGTCAATACTTTTGAAGATATAAGTACAAACATTAAATCATTTCCCACTCAAAAATATAAATGATGTAGAAAAGATAGCCCTAACTGTGACCACCCATAACTCACCTCTAACTCATTTTAGGTCAACCAAATTTTAACCACATGTACCCTAACCATCCTTCTATACATCAACCAAATTTCATCGCCCTAACTTAAATACTTTCCGAGATACAAGCAAGTGTGGCGGAACTTTTTCTTGAGCGACGAAAAATTCCGTTCCAAATTGTGTTCCGCAGTTTCCATGCTCTTAACTCTGCCTCAGATTAACGAAACTAAACTCAGACTCCGCCAATAATTGCGTAAACCATTCTTCTCTTCACCCACCAAGTCTCATTATCCGAACTTAAATTGTTTTCGAGATATCGGCAAAAATAGCAAAAGTTTCCCCGTCAAAAAATATGCATCTTCTGAAAATGTATCCCACTGACTATAACTGCGATAACTCTGCTCTAACTCAACCACTATCAACCAGGTTTCGACCACACCTGCCCTAACTATCCCTCTATTCACCCACAAAGTCTCATTATCCTAACTTATATACTTCTTGAGATATCAACGAATATATCAAAACTTTCCACAAAAAAATTCTCGTCTTCGGAAAATGTATCCTGCTGACTATAACTGCGATAACTCTGCTCTTATTCAACCTAAAACACCCAGATTTCGACCACACCTGCCCTAACTATCCCTCTAGCCACCCACCAAGTTTGATTTTCCTAACCTAAGAACTTCTTGAGATATGAACAAATATATTAAAACTTTTTCTCCCCCAGGGCCGACCTTACATGGAGGGGCTGAGCGAGAACCGGCCGCTCCTATACAGCCTCATGGGAGCCTTTGGTCTCATCCTCGCTCTCTCCCTCGGCATCTTCCCGGACTTTGGGAGGCAGTTTGAGATCGTCGAGTTCCCGAGTGAGGTGAGATTTGCCTCCATTTTTCTCTCCTTTCCTCCGTCTCTCCATCCTTTCCTCCGACACCAAAGAGTAGGTTAATCTTTCCTCTTCCTCCTCCTGTCTTCCGCTTCTTCCTCCGCCTCTTTGTTTCTCTGCAATCTCCACTTTTATCAAGGTCTGTGTATTTCTCCAGCGTAATTTTGGTGGTTTTGTTCATTTCCTCCTCCAAGTTCAAGTCCATTTTCCTCCACTTTCCTCCATCTCTCCCCCATTTCCTCCTACACCAAAAACTAGTTTAATCTTTCTTCTTCCATCTCTCCTCCACATCTTCCTCCTCCTCTCCGTTCCTCCACCAATCTCCACTTTTATCAAGGTCTGTGTTCCATTTCTCCAGCGTAATTTTAGTGGTCTCGTTCATTTCCTTCTCCAAGTTCAAGTCCATTTTCCTCCACTTTCCTCCACCTCTCCCTCATTTCCTGCTACACCAAAAATAGCTTAATCTTTCTCTTCCACCTCCCTTCCTCCACATCTTCCTCCTCTTCTCCGTTTCTCCACAATCTCCATTTTATCAACTCTTTTCCATTCCAGTTCGGGTGACCCTCCTACAAGTTCTGTGCCTGGACTTCGCTGTCGTTCGTCATAGATAGAGTCTGCCTAGCACTCTTTGGGAGGGCAAGTTGGCACCCTCCTGCGGCACTGAGAGAGAGAGAGAGAGAGAGAGAGAGAGAGAGAGAGACACACACACACACACACACACACACACACACACACACACAGAGAGAGACACACACACACACAGAGACAGACACACACACACACACACACACACACACACACACACACACACACACACACAGAGAGAGAGAGAGAGAGAGAGAGAGAGAGAGATAGATATATTGAGAGAGAGAGAGAGAGAGAATTGTTAAGCCTATTTGTATTTTTTTCTTTATTTTTTATTTTTTTGAGAAAGTAAAAAAAAAATGAAAATAAATAAATAAATAAATGTTTTTTGCACAGTGGAAGATTTTTTGTCCCTCCGCCTCCACCTCCCTCTCTTCTCTCCTCTCTCCCTCCTTTCTCTCCCTCTCCTCCTCCTCCTCCTTCCCTCCATACATAGCTAAATAAATTATCTTTCTCTCTATGCCTCCGTTTTTTCTCTCCGTTTCCTCCTTCCCTCCAAAAATGGGTTTAAATATGGAGGGAAGATTTGCTATGCCTCTCAGCCAGACAGTCTTCCTCCTCCACCTCCCTCTCTTCTCTCCTCTCTCCTTTCTCTCCCTCTCCTCCTCCTCCTCCTTCCCTCCACACACAGCTAAATAAATTCTCTTTCTCTCCGTGTATACGATATTATGGCTAAATCGTTATAATTAGCCATCCAGCGCCACTTGGTAATTAGTACAGTGATATAATACAGTAAACAGAACGTTGATTACCTCCATATACCACGTTTTTCTGCCCTGCCCGTAATAATAATAAGTGACCGCTATAGTTAGGGCTGTGTTATAAATAGCCGTCTAATAGCATCGGTAATTACTAGAATAAGTTAATATACATAACAGGACGTTTATTTAGGCTCTATATTACGTTTTTCTGCGTAAATATTGAAAAAAACACCAAAAGTATATATATATATATATATATACGATATATGGATGGGCAGGTACCGTTAATTCCAATAGTCCTGGTACCGAAAAGTCAGGATAGCACACCGGTACCGGTACCTAGAGGAGTTTTTTTATCTATGACGTCTGATGAAATTCCTAAATAAATTTTCTGTAAAAGAAACTCTTCTCTCTCTCTCTCTCTCTCTCTCTCTCTCTCTCTCTCTCTCTCTCTCTCTCTCTCTCTCTCTCTCTCTCTCTCTCTCTCTCTCTCTCTCTCTCTCTCTCTCTCTCGAGTAGAAGTGCAACGTTTTGGAGTCTTATGATTAATGTAAAATCACTTAGGTTTAAGGACAGACCACCAAGTCTGGACCATGGGGTCTATTGTGGTCTGATTTTCTATGTAAATCTACGTAAATCTCTCTCTCTCTCTCTCTCTCTCTCTCTCTCTCTCTCTCTCTCTCTCTCTCTCTCTCTCTCTCTCTCTCTCTCTCTCTCTCTCTCTCTCTCTCTCTCTCTCTCTCTCTCTCTCTCTCTCTCTCTCTCTCTCTCTCTCTCTCTCTCTCTCTCTCTCTCTATTTATATATATATATTTATATATCTATATATAATTAAATATATATATATTTATAAATATAAATATATATATATATATATATGTATATATATGTATATCTATCTATCTATATATATATATATATATATATATATATATATATATATATATTTATATATATATATATATATATATATATATATATATATATATATATATATATATATATATATATATATATATATATATATATATATATATATATATATATATATATATATATATATATATATATATATATATATATATATATATATATATATATATATATATATATATATATATATTAGTAGCGGCACCGGTACCGTAGCCTAACTGGTACCGTTAGTAGCGTTACTGGTACCGGTACCAGTCCACCCCAACTACGCCAGAGGACTTCAAGATGGCGGCCTGTCAGTTGTCAACAAAGGTACGTCGTCCACTTCTCGGCCTAAAAACCGCCTTGTTTGAGCCTGTTCAAGCGCCGGGAGGCATGACATTTGAACTCCATGCCTTTCGTTACCCTGGACACCTGTGGACGCGGCGGAGAACGCTGAAATAAGACGATTTTCCGATGAGTTTGTGGCGGGTGAGGGAGGTAGGGCGGGACGGGTCTTCCCTAGGGATGGGCAAGTACCGTTAATTTGAGTACCGGTAGTACCGGTACCGAAATTTCAGGTACCGTTAGTACCGGTACCCGAAGGAGTATTTTTTTATCTGAATGACTTTTGATGAAATTCCCAAATAAATTTCCTGTAAAGAAAACTCTCTCACTCTCTCTCTCCCTCAGGGCCGGTCACTAGTGGCGTCCCTCAGGGCTCGGTTCTTGGCCCAGTGCTCTTCATTATTTACATCAACGACGTGGATGTTGGACTCAATAACCGCATTAGTAAATTTGCAGACGACACAAAGATTGGTAACTCGGTTCTCACTGACGAAGACAGGCAAAGCCTCCAAGAGGATTTGCACAAAATTTCAGCTTGGTCGGATAGATGGGAGATGCCCTTTAACGTAGACAAGTGCCAGGTCCTTCAAGTTGGAACGAGGAATAAGAAGTTCGATTACGAAATGCGCGGCGTTAAACTCAAAAGCGTTCAATGCGTCAAGGACTTGGGGGTCAAAATCGCGTCAAACCTCAAATTCTCACAGCAATGCATCGATGCAGCAAATAAAGCGAACAGAATGTTGGGCTTCATAAAAAGAAACTTTTTATTCAAGTCTGATTTTCTATGTAAATCTCTCTCTCTCTCTCTCTCTCTCTCTCTCTCTCTCTCTCTCTCTCTCTCTCTCTCTCTCTCTCTCTCTCTCTCTCTCTCTCTCTCTCTCTCTCTCTCTGTGTGTGTGTGTGTGTGTGTGTGTATTTACGTAGTTACCTAGCTGTGATGTACATGTACGGAGCCATGCTGGCGCTGCCCCGTCTTTCACAGTACTTCCGTCTAATTTGGCCGTAAATGCGCTTATTGACTTCGCCTGCACCACCTCCCTCTCCAGCCCATTCCAGACCCCCCCACACCTCTGCGGGAAGCTGTTCTTCTTGATGTCTCTTCTACAAATTCCTAGCTTTCCATTTCCTCTTAAGTTTCTCTCTTATCAAAAGGTCATCTCTATCCAATTTCTCCAGACCATTCATCACCCTATACACCGCTATTAAATCTCCTCTTTCTCTTGTACTCTCCAGTGTAGGGAGGTTCAGCAATGTTCCTTCATAAGGCAGGTCGCTCAGACTAGGTGCCATTTTTGTTGCTGCCGCTCTCTGTATCCTCTCCTGTTTTCTAACGTGTTTCTTAAGTGATGGCGACCAAGCCACTGATGCATATTCTAGTCTAGGGCGTATCAAGGTCACAATTACTTTCCTTACCGTGTGTGTGTGTGTGTGTGTGTGTGTGTGTGTGTGTGTGTGTGTGTGTGTGTGTGTGTGTAGCCTATACAGCAAACAGTGTCCTGGTGTGTGTGTGTGTGTGTGTGTGTGTGTGTGTGTGTGTGTGTGTGTGTGTGTGTGTGTGTGTGTGTGTAGCCTATACAGCAAACAGTGTCCTGGTGTGTGTGTGTGTGTGTGTGTGTGTGTGTAGCCTATACAGCAAACAGTGTCCTGGTGTGTGTGTGTGTGTGTGTGTGTGTGTGTGTGTGTGTGTGTGTGTGTGTGTAGCCTATACAGCAAACAGTGTCCTGGTGTGTGTGTGTGTGTGTGTGTGTGTGTGTGTGTGTGTGTGTGTGTGTGTGTGTGTGTGTAGCCTATACAGCAAACAGTGTCCTGGTGTGTGTGTGTGTGTGTGTGTGTGTGTGTGTGTGTGTGTGTGTGTGTGTGTGTGTGTGTGTGTGTGTGTGTGTGTGTGTGTGTGTGTGTGTGTGTGTGTGTGTAGCCTATACAGCAAACAGTGTCCTGGTGTGTGTGTGTGTATGCGTGTGTGTGTGTGTGTGTGTGTGTGTGTAGCCTATACAACAAACAGTGTCCTGGTGTGTGTGTGTCTGTGTGTGTGTGTGTGTGTGTGTGTGTGTGTAGCCTATACAACAAACAGTGTCCTGGTGTGTGTGTGTCTGTGTGTGTGTGTGTGTGTGTGTGTGTGTGTGTGTGTGTGTGTGTGTGTGTGTGTGTGTGTGTGTGTGTGTGTGTGTGTGTGAACACATGATCGCAAGGGGTCCGCAAACTGGCCTATACTTGGCAGCCCCTGTCCACCCCCGCGAGTGGCAGTGTAGCACCCATCATCCGCCTCCCCAAGCCCATCTAATCTCCTGAATGCAGTAATCCTGCCCCAGCCAGCCACCACACGGCCACCACCCAGCCGTGTTCCACCTGTATCCACCCACTACTTCCTACCAAATCCTTTCATCCATAAACTCATCTAGCCTCTTTTTGAACACATTTACACTACTGCTGCATACTACCTCCCCTGGCAATGCATTCCATAAATCTGCCACCCTATGCATGGCTAAAGAAATAGTTTTGTAAGTCCAACCTACACCCTTGTTTCCTAATTCTCCTATCATGACCCCTAGTCCTGTTTCCCTCCTCTAGTGTAAAGAAAGTATCCACATCTAAGTAATCGCAATCTGAAAACATTTTATATAGCTCTATCATATCCCCCCTTAGACATCTCCTCTCAAATGAAAACATATCTAGCTCTTTTACCCTCTCCCTATACTCCAGGCGCCTCATTGCTGCCATCATCCTAGTTGCTCTTCTCTGAACTGCTTCTAACAAAGTTACATCCTGTGGTGACCAAGCTTGTATACAATACTCTAAATGAGCTCTAACATATGCATTATATAAACTACCTCTTACCTCCTTGCTTTCATAACTATAACATTTCTATTTATAAACCCCAGGATCCTGTTTGCCCTATTTCTAGCTTGTAAACACTGCTTTGAGAATTTCATAGTCTTATCTGTCACTACACCTAAATCCTTTTCATTCTCAACTGCCTCTAACCAAACTCCTTCCATCTCATAGCTAAAATTCCTATTATATCTTTACCTATATGCATAACCTGACACTTCCGGGAGTTAGACTCCATCTGCCACCTATCTGCCCATCCTATCCAAGTCCTTTGCATCCTATAATTGTCCTGAGCCCCTGTACTGTACTAGCTATCTTGGTATCATCTGCAAACTTTGGTGTTTTACTACTAATCCCTATATCTAAATCATTAATATATACTAGGAACAAAAGTGGCCCTAGCTGAGGTACCCCACTAACCACTTCCCTCCAGTCAGACTTGGCCCCATTTAATACTACTCTCTGTTTTCTACCCCTGAGCCATCCACTCCACTAGTACTGTACCCCTATCCCATGCAACCTCAGTTTATGCACTAGCCTCCTGTGTGGTACCTTATCAAAAGCTTGACTAAAATCTAGATAAATTACCTACGGCTATACTGTTTCCCTCATCTAACTGCTTTGTAATGTGTTCTAAGAACTGTAGTAAGTTTGTGAGACACGACCTACCTCATCTAAACCCATGCTGAGAGTCCCTAATTAGTCTATACTGATCTAAATGCTCCCAAATACTACCCTCAATAATTTTCTCCAGAATCTTACACACACACACACACACACTGTATACTAGTCAAACTGACTGGCCTATAATTACTAACATCCTCTTTCCTACCTTTCTTAAAAATGGGTGTAACATTAGCTAACTTCCAGTCCTGAGGTATCTCTACGTAGGAGCAAGTCTCAAAACAACGGTTTATCTGCCACACCCGTTCATGCCGGATAAACCAAGGACTACTGTAATGATGTACTTTTTTCATAGACGTTAATGTTAACATTCAATACATTCTTGCTGGATTAACGGTATCAACGTTAACATTTACATTAACAATATAACGATGTTAAGATTATGATTAACGAAGCCCACCACTGATCATTGGCACCTTCCTTATAGACACAAGTCTATTTTTCTGTCAAAGAAAGTACATGAAATATTTCAGACGATAAACTGATGATTCCCGTCAGCTTAACGCCAGTACTTTCCACTCTGTTGTGCTATAAGGAAGTACCATTGTAAAAGTCACACGAATTTTGAACTGGAAACTTTACACGGGAATTTTCGGGAATACTCAGGAATTTTCATTAAATTAGAGAATTAAACAAAATTGTCCTTTTTTATTTTATTTTTACTTATTTTTATTTATTTTTCAAGTTCAGTTTTAGGGGACAGTTGTTGAATGTCCCGCTGGTGGCACAGGGGCAGGATTTTTGAAGTGGCGCCTATTGAGGCTCATGTGGCTGGTGAGGCACACTGATCCCGCGGTGAGTCTGAGCTGATGCGATCAGGACAGGACTGGCTCTGGAAACTGGAGTCACTGGACACGATCAGTAGAGATGATTCATGCACAGTGCTGTGCTAACTAAGGTTCAAGACTGTTTTATCCACACTTTATGAAGATTGTATTGCCTGTTTAATTACAGTATTATCCACTGCCTGCTTGACACACACACACACACACACACACACACACACACACACACACACACACACACACACACACACACACACACCTCCAGTGTGTTTCTGCTGTAGTGCCTCCCTCACTCTGCCTCTCTGTTTCAGGGTGACAACCCCGAGGAGTGTCCAGTGTGCCTGACAGGCTTTGATGACTTAGTACAGCGGCCACGCACTCTGCCCTGTGGCCACACAGTCTGCACACTGTGCTCAGATAAGCTGAAGGAGCAGGGCCGTGTTACCTGTCCGGAGTGCCGCGTCACCCATGCCGTGCCCGAGGGCGGGCAGTTCCCTGTCTGCTATACAATTGAGGCCTTAATAAGAAGGCTGAGAGACGGCAAGGCGGCGGAGGCCTCGCCGCCACCCAGTGCCGGGAAGGGGAAAGGGGCAGCAGGATCAGCTGGCAAGAAGGGAGCAGCGGGTCTCTCCAAGAAAATGCGTTCCTTTCTGCAGGAACAGGAGGCCACAGTTGTGGCCGCCATCACCGCCTGCCAGGAGGCTCAGTCCCAGCTGGACCAGTATGAGGCCACCCTGACAGGCTGGGTCGAGCGGCAGCAGCAGCTGGAGGACAGCCTCCAGGGACTGATGGACCAGAGCAGGAGTTCCAGGGAGCTCCTGCAGCAGGAAAGGTTCCGTGTGGCACCGAAGAGGAAGGAGGCAAAGAAGAAGGAGCAGGAGCTGCAGACTGTGCGGGAGAAGTTGCGCACTCGTGCAACAGAGCAAGAGGCACTCAAAGTTTTAGCAACAGTGTTCCACCTCACCGGTGAGGTGGAGCAGGTGTTGGAGGAGTGCCAGCAGTGTTTCCCTGACGCCGGCATCCTCACCACCGCCAGGAAGGTGAGTGTGCTGCACCTGTGCCCTGGGCCCTCAGCCACGCGAGTAAACACACCAGGCAACACACAGGGGGCATACACAGTGGTGCACACAAGGGGTATGCACAAGAGTACACACAGGGGGCATGCACAAGGGTACACGCTGGGAGCACACCCGGAGCGGACCTTGTGCCCCGCGCCCTCACCCGTCTTCTTCTCCTCCCTCTTGGCGCTGCTCGCTCGTTTTAGTTGCGTTGCTGGTTCGCCGGAAGGGTGTGTATTAAGGTGATTACTTGCCGTAACTTACAACGGTCATGTGATTATCCTTGCTGATTTAGCGTCAACCCAGCTTCTGTTCTCACGACCATAAGCGCCTACGTGTCCACTAACATCCTGTGGCGACACTGAGCTTGTGTTTCGACACATGCATTCATATGTACATGATAATATACACATTACAAGCATATACAGGGGTAGACACTGGTGGCATACACACAGGGGACATATACAGGCGTACACACAGGGGGCATACACAGGGGTACACACAGGGGGCATACACAGGGGTACACACAGGTGGTATAGAAAGCAGCACACAGGGGCGAGGGTGTGAGCTTCTTCCCTAACCCAGTGTTGTTGTTTCAGGTGAGAGAGGCATCTAGTGCAGCCCTGGAGGCCGCCCAGGCTGTCCAGGCGGCTCTGGAAACTGTTTCTATAGAAGAACCCAGGCCCCAGTCAGTCCCAGAAGAACCCAGGCCCCAGTCAGACCCAGAAGAACCCAGGCCCCAGTCAGACCCAGAAGAACCCAGGCCCCAGTCAGACCCAGAAGAGCCCAGTTCCCAGTCAGACCCAGACCTCACCATCATGGAAAAAGTGCAGTTCATCTTAGAGCCAAGCTTGAAGGTCAGTACCCCCCCTGGGTGTCACTCTTGTTACAGCGAGTCCCTGGCACACGTCACAGCAGTGCTTACCTTACCTCAACACAGCACTGCAGTCACCTTACCTTGTCACTGTGTGATTGCTGTGTTTGCCTTACCTCAACACAGCACCAGTGGTCACCTTGTCATGGCATAATTGGTGTTTCTGTTAGTGCCTCAGTGAGTTACCAGTGGTCACCTTGTCATGGCATAATTGGTGTTTCTGTTAGTGCCTCAGTGAGTTACCAGTGGTCACCTTGTCATTCAGTGAGTTACCAGTGGTCACCTTGTCATGGCATAATTGGTGTTTCTGTTGGTGCCTCAGTGAGTTACCAGTGGTCACCTTGTCATGGCATAATTGGTGTTTCTGTTGGTGCCTCAGTGAGTTACCAGTGGTCACCTTGTCATGGCATAATTGGTGTTTCTGTTGGTGTCTCAGTGAGTTACCAGTGGTCACCTTGTCATGGCATAATTGGTGTTTCTGTTAGTGCCTCAGTGAGTTACCAGTGGTCACCTTGTCATGGCATAATTGGTGTTTCTGTTAGTGCCTCAGTGAGTTACCAGTGGTCACCTTGTCATGGCATAATTGGTGTTTCTGTTGGTGCCTCAGTGAGTTACCAGTGGTCACCTTGTCATGGCATAATTGGTGTTTCTGTTGGTGCCTCAGTGAGTTTTGAGTTCAGCTTCATAAGCAAAGCTCTCTTAAGGAGTCAGCAGCTTTCTTTACACACTCTTGTTTCCTGCCGGCCAAGGCAGCAGCCTGACGTGGTCTTCTTGCTCTTAATTCCCTTCCCTCCACCGGGGACCTTTGCAGGCCGAGGACTTCCGCAGTCTGACAGAGCGCACCAGGAGCCTGCTGCAGGCTGGCCGGGTGTTTGCTGTGCACCAGGTGGAAGGTCAGCGCCGACACGCAAGAATAAGCCTCGAAGCCGGCCGGCCGTGCCTCCATGCCCTGGCGGACCATCCCCCGCCACTGGGCGCGTCAACCCTGCAGGTGAGCTGGAGCAGTGACATCTCAAGTAATGGACGGCGGACTCTTTTGATTTTGCGGCGTCCTTGTCATTAAGCCGCGAATTTGGAAAATCAACCGCTTTGGTGCGAATCGCCATAGCTCCCTTATTTCTGGGGCTACAGAAATGATTTTGGTATCAATCGACGGCAAAATGAAAGGGCTATAGTTTTTAATACGCGACCGGGCTCCAAAACCGACTCAAAAGGGTAACAAATTGAATAAATTCGCAGAAAATGGCTCTGAAAAAAAACTATTTTTAAGTTCCCAACCTTGAAACCCACTCATTTTTTGAGAATTTCAAAAAACTTATTTAACAAATACTTTAGCCCTGCCAATGTGCTTTCCAATATGATGCATAACATTTTCCTACTCCCAGTAGTTTCGTCGCTAGAGCTCGAAACGCAAACCCTGTTGTGCGCGATGTTGACGAACTCCAGACACTTTGCCGTTTTTGTCTAGTGTGGCCTTGCTATTGCCTCTAGAAGGCTGCACTTTGGCATGTCGCCCCTCTTGGCAATGTAGTGTGACCAGCTCGAAGGATTTTGTGATACCTCGCCTCCAAGTTTGTCGTCGAACCGTCACAAAATAGACCGTTTTTCGGCCCTTGTGCCGTGATTTGGACACGTCTTAGATTTTTGCATATAACTTTTTTATTTATTTCCTGTTTTCCAATGGTTTTTTCTGATTATTAATCTGTATTAATAGATTTGGCACCAAGCACGCCTTCCCAGCGACTGTAGTTTTCGCTCGAGCTTGAACAGAATTCACGACGCACATTCGCCGACTCTCACTCATTTCACGCGCCGAGACAAAATATATATATATATATATATATATATATATATATATATATATATATATATATATATATATATATATATATATATATATATATATATAGTATCAAAGAAAGCAAATTAAATGTATTATTCTTAAAGGGGAAGAAATAGGGTTGAATACTAATTAATATAAATTAATTAACATGTACAATAAGGCGCTTAATATAGGTTTATTTATATAGTGAAATGATAATATAAAAATAACTTTTATATAGATATCTTAAAATGATTTCAGTACAAGATAGTCAACATATTGAAGTGTTCATATATGAATTTTTATGCAGATACATTAATTTTTGTGGCGTCAGGAAGGTTTTTCGTCTCGGCGCGTGAAATGAGACAGATTCGGCGAATGTTCGTCGCGACTTCTGGTCACGTTTCGAGCTCTAGCGACGAAACTACTGGGGGTAGGGAAATGTTATGCATCATATTGGAAAGCACATTGGTAGGGCTAAAATATTTGGTAAACAATTTTTTTGAAATTCTCAAAAAATGAGTGGGTTTCAAGGTTGGGAACTCAAAAATAGTTTTTTTTCAGAGCCGTTTTTTGTGAACTTATTCAATTTGTTACCCTTTTGAGTCGGTTTTGGAGCCCGGTCGCTTACTAATAACTATAGCCCTTTCATTTTGCCGTCGATTGATACCCAAAACATTTCTGTAGCCCCAGAAATAAGGGAGTTATGGCGATTCGCACCAAAGCGGTTGATTTTCCAAAATTCGCGTGTTAATGACAAGGCTGGGGCAAGTTTCCGGTCCATAGTGTAGGGATCACTGGCTGGAGACTTGACCCTGCCTGAGGGGGAAGGCGGCCGCTGAGTTTCAATGATCTGTGTCTGCATCCTAGCTTTGAGTGGCGCCACATCCCCCGCTACAACCCAAGCACCTCTTCTCCCCGCAGCTTGGGGGCCGCCCTCCAAGGCTGCGGTGCCTCGGCCTCGGCCAGTCCCAGCCCTCCTCTTTGCCTCTCCGTTCTTGCCGGCATCTGGCCAGTAGCTGTCCCACGCTGCTTCTTGTCTGCTGCGTCCCTCACCAGGGCCTGCCTTGTGTTCAGAGCTTTAGTGACCTCAGCCACAGCCTTTTCCTGCCTTTCCCTCGGGTGTTCTAGAAGCT
This sequence comes from Eriocheir sinensis, assembly GCF_024679095.1. Classification (NCBI taxonomy): domain Eukaryota; kingdom Metazoa; phylum Arthropoda; class Malacostraca; order Decapoda; family Varunidae; genus Eriocheir; species Eriocheir sinensis. Next base: position 16,445 of record NW_026110806.1, read on the forward strand.
CCTGGAGGTTGGCAGTTTATGCTAACAGAAATTTGCCTTTCCAACCCTGTTGCTTTTCCTCAGTTTTGTTGGTTTTCCTTCTGTCTTTTTACTTCCTTTATTTACATTTGTGTGTGTGTGTGTGTGTGTGTGTGTGTGTGTGTGTGTGTGTGTGTGTGTGTGTGTGTGTATTTACCTAGTTGTAGTTTTCCAGGGCCTGGGCTTACGCTCGTGTGGTCCCGTCTCCATATCTGTATCTGTCCAGTTTTTCCTCAAAGTTTTGCACACTCTTCGCCGATACTACATCCTCACTTAGTCTGTTCCAAAGCTCTATGTTTCTTTGCGGGAAGCTATATTTCTTTATGTCTCTCAAGCATCTTCCTTTCCTCAATTTTTTACTGTGTCCTCGTGTGTTGCTGGTGTTTCTTCCTTCTCGTAGTAGTAACTCCTCATTGTCTACTTCTTCCATTTTGTCCCATAATTTGTATTAGGTCTCCCCTTTCTCTTCTTTGTTCCAGTGTTGGCAGGTCCATTTCCTTTAAGCTTTCTTCATATGACACTCCTCCAAACATGTTGTTCATCCCTCCAGCTCTGGAACCATTTTCGTTGCCAGCCTTTGTATTCTTTCTAGTTTTTTGGACGTGTTTCTTCTTATGGGGAGAGCACACAGTTTCCGCATATTCCAGTTTTGGTGTAATCATAGTGGTTATTATCTTTTTCATCCTATCCTTATCCATGTAGTGGAATGCTAATCCTATATTTCTTACCATTCTATACGTCTCACCGAATATCCTATTAACATGACTCTCAGACTGTTGATTATCTTGTATTGTCACTCCCAAATCTCTCTCTTCTTGAACTTTCAATATTTCTCCATCTCCCATTCTATATGTCCATTTTGGTCTCCCTTCACTCTTTCCATTACATGACATTTCTTCACATTGAACTCCATCTCCCATTTCAAACTCCAGTCCTAAATCTTATTTAGGTCCTCTTGCAGAATTTCACAGTCTTTACTGTTTCTTATATGTCTCATCAAGTTCGCATCGTCTGCAAACAGGCTCATGTAACTGCTTACTTTCTCCGGCATATCATTAATATGTACTAGGAAAAGTATTGGTGCCAATACCGATCCTTGAGGCACTCCACTATCTACAATTCTCCATTCCGATTTCATGTCCTTTACCACTGTTCTCATCTCTCTGCCCCTTAAGTAACTTTCCAGACAGTTTTGCATTTTCCCTTTCAATCCTCCTTTATTTTCCAGCTTCCATAGTAGTCTTGTAAGTGGAACTTTGTCAAAAGCCTTCGTCAGGTCCAGATACACGCAATCCATCCCTCTCCTGTGTTATGTCTGTGTGTGTGTGTGTGTGTGTGTGTGTGTGTGTGTGTCTATATATATATATATATATATATATATATATATATATATATATATATATATATATATATATATATATATATATACATATATATATATATATATATATATATATATATATATATATATATATATATATATATATATATATATATATATATATATATATATATATATATATATATATATATATATATATATATATATATATATATATATATATATATATATATATATATATATATATATATATATATATATATATATATATATATATATATATATATATATATATATATATATATATATATATAAAGATTCGTTTTAGGTCCGTGCCAGTATCTACCTTATGAACCATCAGTATCTCTTCATATATAATCTTTTCTAAAACCTTCAACAGTCATGGAAACGCTTTGAAAATCCAATTCAAGGACTTTTTTTTTACTCCTGAAAATAGTGGAGAATGTTTACGGAAGCCTCCTCTGGCGACGGTGCAGCCGGTGTTGCGAGAAATACCTCCTTGCTGAAATAAGTCACGTATACATGTGGGGGGGGGGTCCAGGGGATGGCTAGGCCCCCCTGGTTACAAGGGGGGGTCGAGGGGGGCGCAGCCTCCCCGTTAGTAGGTCGTAAAGTTCCGTTGGAGTAGTTTAAATATGCTCCCCGACCCTAAACCCTCTGCGAGCTATTTTACGGCTGCGTCGGCTGCAGCATCGTCGCGTGTGTGTGTGTGTGTGTGTGTGTTACCACCTGTTGTGTCTGTGTACAGGTCAGCCAGGTCGTGCCGCCCTCCCCCCCCTGCACGGTGTTCCTGGACCTGTCCTGGCCGGGCCGTGCGCCGCGCCGGGTCCACATCCGTCTGAGCCCCGACACCCAGCGGGGCCGCCAGTTCCTGATGCTGTGCACGGGGCAGCGCGGCCCCTCCTACCGCGGCACCAGGCTGTACGAGGTGGGGTGGAAGGGGACGCCGGGAGAGTGTGTGTGGGGCGGGGACTACGAGAGTAATGATGGTAAGGGGAAATGTGTGCTGCTGCCTGGCCTTGAGGAGGGTGGGGAGGACAGGCCATGGCGGGCAGGGGATGTGTGGGGGGAGGGGAGGCAGGGTGTGTTTGCCATCACCACCAGGGACGATCAGGGTGATGTGTTGCGTTGTTGTTTCTTCGGTGAGGTGGTGGAGGGACTGCACGTGGTGGCCGAGGCAGCCCAACACAGCGACATTAAGGAGGTGACTGTGGTGGACTGTGGCGTGGTGCTGTAAGGGTATACTGGCCTGCACCACCACCACCACCACCACAACATTAAGGAGGTGACTGTGGTGGACTTTGTGGTGTTGAGGGTACTGGCCTGCACCACCACCACCACCACCACCACAACATTATAGAGGAGATTGTGGTGGACTTTGTGGTGTTGAGGGTACTGGCCTGCACCACCACCACCACCACCACAACATTATAGAGGAGATTGTGGTGGACTTTGTGGTGTTGAGGGTACTGGCCTGCACCACCACCACCACCACCACCACAACATTATAGAGGAAATTGTGGTGGACTTTGTGGTGTTGAGGGTACTGGCCTGCACCACCACCACCACCACCACCACAACATTATAGAGGAGATTGTGGTGGACTTTGTGGTGTTGAGGGTACTGGCCTGCACCACCACCACCACCACCACCACAACATTATAGAGGAAATTGTGGTGGACTTTGTGGTGTTGAGGGTACTGGCCTGCACCACCACCACCACCACCACCACAACATTATAGAGGAGATTGTGGTGGACTTTGTGGTGTTGAGGGTACTGGCCTGCACCACCACCACCACCACCACCACCACAACATTATAGAGGAGATTGTGGTGGACTTTGTGGTGTTGAGGGTACTGGCCTGCACCACCACCACCACCACCACCACAACATTATAGAGGAGATTGTGGTGGACTGTGTGGTGTTGAGGGTACTGGCCTGCACCACCACCACCACCACCACAACATTATAGAGGAGATTGTGGTGGACTGTGGCGTGGTGCTGTAAGGGTATACTGGCCTGCACCACCACCACCACCACCACAACATTATAGAGGAGATTGTGGTTGTTTTCTTAATGTATTGTTGTTGTTTTTTATTTCCTGTAACCTCAAGTTCAGTATAATGTGTTGGTCAGTTTCTTGTACTATTGAGCATGATGTTTTGTACAGTACAGTAATCCCTCCTTATACACGGAGGTCAGGTTTCAAATTAGACCGTGCATTAAGAAAAATCGTATAACTACATTAGACACTGGGAAAGGGCAGAAAATTAAAGTTTACCTCTTTTACTCAAATTACTTAGTGTTCTTTTGCTGTTTTTTTTTTCTTCTAACACTTAATTTTGAAACGAGAACATTAATTGTCCGTCATCCAAGGCTTCATTAAACCAGTGTTTCTCTACACACAAAGGAAACAGTGTCCGCGCTGGACCTGTTTGCTGCTTCGATGCTATTAAGTGTGTGTGACCTTCACGGATGGAAAAAAATATCATTTATGCAATAAAAGGAATTGAAACTGGACTTTTAGAATTGATTTTTCCTTTTCCTTTTCCATATTCTTAATTACTACGAGAAAACAGTATTGGGGCAGGAAGGAGAAAAACTTAGCCATGCGCAAATAATAGTCTATATTTGACTCGACGTCAAGCAACCCTGTTACACAGTCATGCATGTCATTGTTAGAGGTATATTAAGCAGTAAATGGAGAAAATGCAACCTACAGGTCAATTACTGAGAGGGGTTGGCTACATGTTTTTAGGGAGAGAAATGGTTGTGGAGTGGTGGAGATCACCAGAGATGAAAAAAAGCCTTACAAGAGTGGAATAAATAATACAAGATAAGAGAGAGAGAGAGAGAGAGAGAGAGAGAACACAAACTTATATAGATTGCGGATATAAGAAAGAACTGCGATAGGTTGATTCATGCATGAGGAGGAGGAGGAAGAAGAAGAAGAAGGAAAGCGAGGAGGAGGAGGAGGAGGAAGAAAACAACGAGAAAAAAAAATAAACAGCCAGACAAACTAATTAACTTATACATGACGGAAATAGGTAAGATGTAAGTACTCTCTCTCTCTCTCTCTCTCTCTCTCTCTCTCTCTCTCTCTCTCTCTCTCTCTCTCTCTCTCTCTCTCTCTCTCTCTCTCTCTCTCTCTCTCTCTCTCTCTCTCTCTCTCTCTCTCTCTCTCTCTCTCTCTCTCTCTCTCTCTCTCTCTCTCTCTCTCTCTCTCTCTTTAAACTTTAAATATGGAGGAAAAAAATTCCATGCCTTTCAGTCAGTCTTCCTCCTCCACCTTCCTCTCTTCTCTCCTCTCTCCCTCCTTTCTCTCCCTCTCCTCCTCCTCCTCCTTCCCTCCACACATAGCTAAATAAATTCTCTTTCTCTCCATGTCTCCGTTTTTTCTCTCCGTTTCCTCCTTCCCTCCAGAAATTAGTTTATATATGGAGGGAAGATTTGCTATGCCTCTCAGCCAGACAGTCTTCCTCCTCCACCTCCCTCTCTTCTCTCCTCTCTCCCTCCTTTCTCTCCCTCTCCTCCTCCTCCTCCTTCCCTCCACACATAGCTAAATAAATTCTCTTTCTCTCCATGCCTCCGTTTTTTCTCTCCGTTTCCTCCTTCCCTCCAGAAATTAGTTTATATATGGAGGGAAGATTTGCTATGCCTCTCAGCCAGACAGTCTTCCTCCTCCACCTCCCTCTCTTCTCTCCTCTCCCTCCTTTCTCTCCCTCTCCTCCTCCTCCTCCTTCCCTCCACACATAGCTAAATAAATTATCTTTCTCTCCATGCCTCCGTTTTTTCTCTCCGTTTCCTCCTTCCCTCCAGAAATTAGTTTATATATGGAGGGAAGATTTGCTATGCCTCTCAGCCAGACAGTCTTCCTCCTCCACCTCCCTCTCTTCTCTTCTCTCTCCCTCTCCTCCTCCTCCTCCTTCCCTCCACACATAGCTAAATAAATTCTCTTTCTCTCCATGCCTCCGTTTTTTCTCTCCGTTTCCTCCTTCCCTCCAGAAATTAGTTTATATATGGAGGGAAGATTTGCTATGCCTCTCAGCCAGACAGTCTTCCTCCTCCACCTCCCTCTCTTCTCTCCTCTCTCCCTCCTTTCTCTCCCTCTCCTCCTCCTCTTCCTTCCCCCCACACATAGCTAAATAAATTCTCTTTCTCTCCATGCCTCCGTTTTTTCTCTCCGTTTCCTCCTTCCCTCCAAAAATGGGTTTAAATATGGAGGGAAGATTTGCTATGCCTCTCAGCCAGACAGTCTTCCTCCTCCACCTCCCTCTCTTCTCTCCTCTCTCTCCTTCCTCCTCCTCCTCCTTTCTCTCCCTTCTTCCTCAGTCTTTCCTCCATCTCTCCATGCCTCCCTCACGCCCCTAGCTGCTCCTAATAGCCCCCTAGCAGCATAAATAGCCGAGGTTAGGGTCACGCCAGCCTCGGAAATATAAGGATGATGAGACATATAATCAGTCTATCAGTGGGGGCATACTCCTGGGGGCGCGTCACCTCACCCACCCTACGACGACAGGATTACTGCATCATCGCCCAAACAAGGTCAAGGAGGCCCCACAATGACTCTGGAGGTAAACTGGGCGTGAAAATTTTGTGGTCAGAAATATATAGGTATGTCTGCCTTGAAATAGTTAGGCTCGTATCCCGCTGATCACTGACTAGACTCGTTTTTAGGCCTTCAGTATATGTCTATATTGTGTTTTACGCCTATTTAATTATTTTTGGGGCTACTGAAGTAATCTTTTCTCCTTTGAAGTTAATACAGAAGCAATCAGTTAAAATATATGCACAGACTGGTTATGTTGGTTGATAGTTTTTATAGTTTTTAAAGCCTAATGAACAGTTTTGATGCTATTTAAGTCCCTCTCATGCCTTTGAAGTTAATAAATAAGTAATAATTGTCAATGTGGAGGTAAATATTGTTAGGCCCGTCGCCCTTCACCCAGCCCGCCGTTTTAAGCCTGGCGGTCGGAATGGCTTCACCTTTTTGGGAATATCTCGCTGGGAACGCCGGGAATCCTGGAATGGCAGGTGGGAACAGGAGCAGGAGAGATAGGAGCAGGGATGGGACTAGCAGGAGGAGGAGTAGGGCGTCCAGGAAGAGCAGGAGGAGGAGTGGAAGGAGAAGTCCTTCCTACCCGTCAGTGGCAGGTCCAGGCAGGAGAGGGAAGATGGGGGCCACGTGGATGGAAGGAGAGATAGGAACGATGAAGGCAAAGTGGAGAAGACTGGGCTCATAATGTTAAGTGGTCTCAAAAAGATGACGGAGCTGAGAGACAGATACCTTCATAAAAACGGTAACAACTCAAAACGGATAACGACAGGAAGATGCGGATACTGTGGATGGGGAGAGAATAGATGGGGGCATGTGTGGGTAGAAGGAGGTGGAGGAGGAACGGAGGAAAGGTAGGAAAAAGTGGAGTTAAATTGGAGGTAAAATTTTTAGGTGGTCAGAAAAAAAGTCCTGACAAGAGAGAGATACCTTGATATAAATGCGAATAACTCAGAAACTAATGACGATAGGAAGATGCGGATACTGTGGATGGGGAGAGAATAGATGGGGGCATGTGTGGGTAGAAGGAGGTGGAGGAGGAACGGAGGAAAGGTAGGGATGGGTCATGTGTGGGTAGAAGGAGGTGGAGGAGGAACGGAGGAAAGGTAGGGATGGGTCATGTGTGGGTAGAAAAAAATGTAACCTTTAATTGCAATGATACCAAATATTTATATTTATATCTATCTATCTATCTATATATCTATATATCTATATTTATATCTATCTATCTATCTATCTATCTATCTATCTATATATCTATATTTATATCTATCTATCTATCTATATCTATATTTCTCTCTCTCTCTCTCTCTCTCTCTCTCTCTCTCTCTCTCTCTCTCTCTCTCTCTCTCTCTCTCTCTCTCTCTCTCTCTCTCTCTCTCTCTCTCTCTCTCTCTCTCTCTCTCTCTCTCTCTCTATATATATATATTTTACTACTACTACTACTACTACTACTACTACTACTACTACTACTACTATACTACTACTACTACTACTACTACTACTACTACTACTACTACTACTACTACTACTACTACTACTATTACTACTACTACTACTACTACTACTACTACTACTACTACTAATAATAATAATACTAATACTACTACTAATACTAATACTACTAATACTACCAGCACTACTACTACTACTAATACTACTAATACTACCAGCACTACTACTACTACTACTACTAATACTACTAATACTACTACTACTACTACTACTACTACTACTAATACTACTAATACTACCAGCACTACTACTACTACTACTACTAATACTACTAATACTACTACTACTAATAATAATAATAATACTAATACTACTAATACTACTATTATTATTATTATTATTATTATTATTATTATTATTATTATTATTATTATTATTATTATTATTATTATTATTATTATTATTATTATTATTTTTATTATTATTATCATTATCATTATTTAAGGCAGGCGGTGGCTGAGTGGTTAGCGTGCTGTGCTCACATTCACCACACCATGGAAAACGTGGGTTCGAATCCCCTCGCCACCACCTGGTATTTTTCAGTCACCGCCGAGTGGCCTCAGAGTACCCACATGCTGTCCTGAAGACCAGCAGGCGATGACCATGGTTGGTGAGTATCGGGGCAGGGTCGGTACTCTGGAGGGGCTTGGTGAGGGGCTGGAGGAACCTTCCATTAGTTAGTAGTTGTGAATGTGTTTGATAGACATGTTTTAGCTGTTTATCTTATGTCCTTTTATGTGTGTGTGTGAGAGAGAGAGAGAGAGAGAGGTACTGTAGGGATCACGTTCATTTGTTTGTGTATTTTATTTTTTTCATCTTATTTCCCTTCCCTCACACCTACCCTTCATCCTCCTTCCCCCTCACCCCTCACCATTCCTCCTATCACTCTCCACCCTTCCTCTATTCCCTCCCACTTCTCTCTTCCCCCTCCACACCCTCTCCCTTCTCCCCACTCCTCACCCCTCCCCCTTTTCCTTCCCCACTCTCCACCCTTCCTCTGTTCCCTCCCTCCTCTCTTCACCCCCTATCTCATCCCTCTCCCTCTAACTCCACACCCTTCCCCTTCTCCTCCACTCCTCACCTCCCCCTTTCCCCACATTTCATATTATTAGACTTTCCTCCGGCCATTTCTCGAGATTTGGTCTAAATTTGATAGGAAAAGTTGTCATATTTCAGGCTTTTTCTCCTCTGTCGTTGGGCGTTTTGGGGCTTGCTTGGTGTCAAATTAAAGAGGAAGAGTGGAGGAATAATTTGATGTGGAGGGACGTGGAGGTAAAGCAGAGGAAAGGAGAGAAAATTAAAAAAAATATTAGACTTTCCTCTGGCCATTTCTCGAGATTTGGTCTAAATTTGATAGGAAAAGTTGTCATATTTCAGGCTTTTTCTCCTCTGTCGTTGGGCTTTTTGGGGCTTGCTTGGTGTCAAATTAAAGAAGAAGAGTGGAGGAATAATTTGGTGTGGAGGGGCGCAGAGGTGAAGTGGAGGAAAGGAGAGAAAATCAAAAAAAATATTAGACTTTCCTCCGGCCATTTCTCGAGATTTGGTCTAAATTTGATAAGAAAAGTTGTCATATTTCAGGCTTTTTCTCCTCTGTCGTTAGGCTTTTTGGGGCTTGCTTGGTGTCAAATTAAAGAGGAAGAGTGGAGAAATAATTTGATGTGGAGGAACGTGGAGTTAAAGTGGAGGAAAGGAGAGAAAATAAAAAAAAACATTAAGAGTTTCCCCTGGCCGTTTCTCGAGATTTGGTCAGAATCTGGAGGAAAAGTTGTAATATTTCAGGCTTTTTCTCCTCTGTCGTTAGGCTTTTTGGGGCTTGCTTGGTGTCATATTAAACAGGAAGAGAGGAGGAATAATTTGGTGTAGAGGGACGTGGAGGGAAAGCGGAGGAAAGGAGAGAAAATCCAAAAAATATTAGACTTTCCTCCGGCCATTTCTCGAGATCTGGTCTAAATTTCATAGGAAAAGTTGTCATATTTCAGGCTTTTTCTCCTCTGTCGTTGGGCTTTTTGGGGCTTGCTTGGTGTCAAATTAAAGAGGAAGAGTGGAGGAATAATTTGGTGTGGAGGGGCGCAGAGGTGAAGTGGAGGAAAGGAGAGAAAATCCAAAAAAATATTAGACTTTCCTCTGGCCATTTCTCGAGATTTGGTCTAAATTTGATAGGAAAAGTTGTCATATTTCAGGCTTTTTTTCCTCTGTCGTTGGGCTTTTTGGGGCTTGCTTGGTGTCAAATTAAAGAGGAAGAGTGGAGAAATAATTTGATGTGGAGGGACGTGGAGTTAAAGTGGAGGAAAGGAGAGAAAATCAAAAAAATATTAAGAGTTTCCCCTGGCCGTTTCTCGAGATTTGGTCAGAATCTGGAGGAAAAGTTGTCATATTTCAGGCTTTTTCTCCTCTGTCGTTGGGCGTTTTGGGGCTTGCTTGGTGTCAAATTAAAGAAGAAGAGTGGAGGAGTAATTTGTTGTAGAGGGACGTGGAGGGAAAGCGGAGGAAAGGAGAGAAAATCCAAAAAATATTAGACTTTCCTCCGGCCATTTCTCGAGATCTGGTCTAAATTTGATAGGAGAAGTTGTCATATTTCAGGCTTTTTCTCCTCTGTCGTTGGGCTTTTTGGGGCTTGCTTGGTGTCAAATTAAAGAGGAAGAGTGGAGGAATAATTTGGTTTGGAGGGACGTGGAGGTAAAGCAGAGGAAAGGAGAGAAAAATGTCAATAATACCTCACCTTGTCTCTCCTCCTGATCACCTTGTTGACATTGCAGGCTGTCCCTCACACAAGCAGCCTTCTGATGAGCCTGTGGAAGGAGATTCAAGCCAAGCATCACTTGAAGTCATACGGCCCCTAAACCGACCTTTCTAGGGACCCACAATTCTCGGGTTAACACGGCCCTGGGTCTGTAAGGTCAGGTCAGGTGAGGTCAGCTGTGTCTTGCTGGGCTGGAAAGTTTTTAGCTAAGTACAGATATTTCATGAACTATAAGGTTATGAGCACTGCCAGTTATAGGTGTTGTAGGGGAGTGTTAGGAGCATCTTGTGTTGGAATCTTGTGTTCCTAACTGATGTGGATTCTGGGATATTGCCAGTTGAAGTTGTCATTGAATTTTGGATATTTTTGTGTTGGAAAGTTTTTAGCTAAGTACAGATATTTCATGAACTATAAGGTTATGAGCACTGCCAGTTATAGGTGTTGTAGGGGAGTGTTAGGAGCATCTTGTGTTGGAATCTTGTGTTCCTAACTCTTGTGCTTGCCGATATATTGGCAGTTGAAGTTGACACACACACACACACACACACACACACACACACACACACACTAACTCTGCGATGGTTCTTGCAGGGAAGGAGCCGAGATGAGACCAGACTCAGCCTTCCAGTGAGCCCGGGTGACCACCAGGGGGACACCCACGCACATCATGGCTTAGGGGAAAATGCATGAAGGTGGTGGGTGAGTGAAGCAACGCACCCCCTGTGTATGCTCAGGTCCCAGGCTACGTCAGGTCAGGGGCTGCCTCAAGAACAGGTCATTTCTCTCCACACTTTCCTCCATTTTTCTCCTGTTTCCTCCACCTCTTCCTCCTTTCCTCCTATGCCCAAAAATTGCTTAATCTTTCCTCTTCCTCCTCCTGTCTTCCGCTTCTTCCTCCTCCTCTTCGTTCCTCTCCTATCTCCACTTTTATCAAGGTCTGTGTATTTCTCCTGCGTAATTTTGGTGGTTTCGTTCATTTCCTCCTCCAAGTTCAAGTCCATTTTCCTCCACTTTCCTCCACCTCTTCCTCCTTTTCTCCTACACCAAAAAATAGCTTACTCTTTCCTTTTCCTCCTCCTGTCTTCCTTTTCCTCCTCCTCCTTTTCATTCCTCTCCTATCTCCACTTTTATTAAGGTCTGTGTATTTCTCCAGCGTAATTTTAGTGGTTTTTTTCATTTCCTCCTCCAAGCTCAAGTCCATTTTTCTCCCTTTTCCTTCCTCTCTTCCTCCTTTCCTCCTATACCAAAAAATTGCTTAATCTCTTCTCTTCTTCCTCCCATTTTCCACTTCCTCCTCCTCCTCTTCGTCTCCTTGTTATCTCCACTTTTATCAAGGTCTGTGTATTTCTCCAGCGTAATTTTGGTGGTTTTGTTCATTTCCTCCTCCAAGTTCAAGTCCATTTTTCTCCCTTTTTGCTTCCTCTGTTTCTCCTTTCCTCCATACCAAAAAATAGCTTCATCTTTCCTCTTCCTCCTCCTGTCTTCCTCTTCCTCCTCCTCCTCTTCGTCTCCCTGTTATTTCCACTTTTATCAAGGTCTGTGTATTTCTCCAGCGTAATTTTGGTGGTTTCGTTCATATCCTCCTCCAAGTTCAAGTCCATTTTTCTCCCTTTTCCTTCCTCCCCTCCTCCTTTTTCTGGATCAGTGCTTGGCCCCATGCTCTTCTTAATTTATGTTAATGATATCGATGATGGGCTCACTTGCAAAGTATCAAAATTTGCTGATGACCCAAAAATTGCTAGTCAAGTAACTGCGACACTCGACGAAGAAGCCTTACAGTCAGACCTAGATGGACTTGCACGTTGGGCCAATCAATGGCAAATGAAATTTAACGTTGACAAATGTAAAGTGTTGCACATCGGAAAAAATAACAATCGCGCTCGGTACGTAAAGAATGGCCAACAACTTTCTGCAGTAAGTGAAGAAAAGGATCTTGGAATCACTATATCAAGCGATTTAAAGCCCGGTCAGCATTGTTCAGAGGTAGTTAAAACTGCAAACAAATTGCTTGGCTTCATCGGACGAGTCTTTAATAATAAATCGGAAAAAGTAATATTAAAACTGTATAATTCGTTGGTTCGACCCCGTCTAGAGTACTGTGTACAGTTTTGGTCTCCCTACTACAGAAAAGACATAGAAAAGTTGGAACGGGTCCAACGAAGAGTAACAAAGATGATTCCTAGGTTGAGAAATTTGTCATATGAACAAAGGCTTAAAGAAGTAAATTTATTCAGCCTATCAAACCGAAGAATGCGAGGCGATCTAATAGAAGTGTTTAAAATGTTTAAAGGATTCAGTGATATTAATGCGCAAGATTACTTTACAATTGATCGATCAAATAGAACAAGAAGAAATCACAATTTGAAGATAAGTGGTAAAAGATTCTCGTCGCACGAAGCTAAACACTTCTTCTTCAATGGAGTTGTTAATGTTTGGAACTCTCTACCCTGTGATGTCGTTGATAGTACAACAGTTACGGCCTTCAAGAACAGATTAGACAAGTGTTTTGAATCCAACCAGCAACTAAGATATTACTCATTGTCGTAATAACGTTAAGTTCTTTCAAATACTGGTGTCCTTGTCCGCTTTTATCGCCCGGTTAGTGGTAGCAGTAATGGTAGTTCTTTCCTCTTTCCTACAAATTTCCATGCAGTTTTTCCATGCTGCATGGTTCTTTTTCCTTTCCTGCCAGCTTTGGCTGCAGGGATGGGGGGGTGGGGAGGAGCCTTCGCCTTTGCTGTCCTTCATCTTCCACCTTGGATTAGATAGTTAGTGTAGCTTGTCACAAACAGCCTCGTAAGGACCAGCAGGTCTGCTGTTGTTTGTTCTTCCTTTGTGTTCCTCCTAATATATGACAGACCTCACAAGTGCTAAACCAATTATTATTATTATCATCATCATCATCATCATCATTATTATTATTATTATGTGAAGCTCTGTAGATACTGTAAATATGTCTTGTTAGTAAAGAATATTTAACATAATTATAGATCATTTTTAGCTTTTATATTTCTCTCTCTCTCTCTCTCTCTCTCTCTCTCTCTCTCTCTCTCTCTCTCTCTCTCTCTCTCTCTCTCTCTCTCTCTCTCTCTCTCTCTCTCTCTCTCTCTCTCTCTCTCTCTCTCTCTCTCTCTCTCTCTCTCTCTCTCTCTCTCTCTCTCTCTCTCTCTCTCTCTCTCTCTCTCTCTCTCTCTCTTCTTTCCTTCCTTCCTTCCCTCCCTTTCATACTAAACCTCATTCTTCTTCTTATTATTACTATTATTATTGTTATTATTTTTATTAATTACTATTCTTATTATTACCATTATTATTATTTCAGGGGAGAAGACAGGAGGAGGAGGAGGAGAGAAGGAGGAGGAGGAGGAGGAAGAGGAGGAGGAGTGCCTGATCCAGCAAGGTGATTCACTGTCCGTCCACCCTCAGGAAAGACCTTTGAGATCCAGGTAGGCCTGTGTGTGTGTGTGTGTGTGTGTGTGTGTGTGTTAGCCATGTGTGTCTATTCATGTGTGTGTGTGTGTGTGTGTGTGTGTGTGTGTTAGCCATGTGTGTCTATTCATGTGTATGTGTGTGTGTGTGTGTGTGTGTGTGTGTGTGTGTGTGTGTGTGTGTGTTAGCTATGTGTGTCTATTCATGTGTGTGTGTGTGTGTGTGTGTGTGTGTGTGTGTGTGTGTGTCTATTCATGTGTATGTGTGTGTGTGTGTGTGTGTGTGTGTGTGTGTGTCTATTCATGTGTATGTGTGTGTGTGTGTGTGTGTGTGTGTGTGTGTGTGTGTGTGTGTGTGTGTGTGTGTGTGTGTTAGCCATGTGTCTATTCATGTGTGTGTGTGTGTGTGTGTGTGTGTGTGTGTGTGTGTGTGTGTGTGTGTGTCTATTCATGTGTATGTGTGTGTGTGTGTGTGTGTGTGTGTGTGTGTGTGTGTGTGTGTGTGTGTGTCTATTCATGTGTGTGTGTGTGTGTGTGTTAGCCATGTGTGTCTATTCATGTGTGTGTGTGTGTGTGTGTTAGCCATGTGTGTCTATTCATGTGTGTGTGTGTGTGTGTGTGTGTGTGTGTTAGCTATGTGTGTCTATTCATGTGTATGTGTGTGTGTGTGTGTGTGTGTGTGTGTGTGTTAGCCATGTGTGTCTATTCATGTGTATGTGTGTGTGTGTGTGTGTGTGTGTGTGTGTGTGTGTAATAGCTATGTGTGTCTATTCATGTGTGTGTGTGTGTGTGTGTGTGTGAGGACTTGACGAGGGTGTGATAATAGGTGCAAACAGCGGTACAGGAGACTTACAGGAGGCGAGGACAAACAGCTGTGGTTCAGTTAAGTCCTTCAACTAACTCGGAGTCAAGCATTTGATTTTTTTTTTTTTCACGACCCAAAACGGAGGTAGATGGCTAAGATGCGTGACCATTTTTTTTTTTTTACACCAGAGGAGTCAGTTCAAGGGCACACAAAAAAAGAAAACAATAATAAAAAAAAGCCCGCTAATCGCTGCTCCCATAAAAGAATCAGAAGAGGCGGCCAAAAGCAAGGTCAAATTCGGGAGGAGAGGTGTCCTGATACCCTCCTCTTGAAAGAGTTCAAGTCATAGGCAGGAGGAAATACAGATGAAGGAAGATTGTTCCAGAGCTTACCAGCGTGAGGGATGAAAGAGTGAAGATGCTGGTTAACTCCTGCGTGAGGGATTTGGACAGTAAAGGGATGAAAGAGTGAAGATGCTGGTTAACTCTTGCATAAGGGATTTGGACAGTATAGGGATGAAAGAGTGAAGATGCTGGTTAACTCTTGCATAAGGGATTTGGACAGTATAGGGATGAAAGAGTGAAGATGCTGGTTAACTCTTGTGTAAGGGATTTGGACAGTATAGGGATAAAAGTGAAGATGCTGGTTAACTCTAGCGTAAGGGATTTGGACAGTAAAGGGATGAAAGAGTGAAGATGCTGGTTAACTCTTGCGTAAGGGATTTGGACAGTAAAGGGATGAAAGAGTGAAGATGCTGGTTAACTCTTGCATAAGGGATTTGGACAGTATAGGGATGAAAGAGTGAAGATGCTGGTTAACTCTTGTGTAAGGGATTTGGACAGTAAAGGGATGAAAGAGTGAAGATGCTGGTTAACTCTTGCATAAGGGGTTTGGACAGTAAAGGGATGAAAGAGTGAAGATGCTGGTTAACTCTTGTGTAAGGGATTTGGACAGCAAAGGGATGAAAGAGTGAAGATGCTGGTTAACTCTTGCGTAAGGGATTTGGACAGTATAGGGATGAAAGAGTGAAGATGCTGGTTAACTCTTGCGTAAGGGATTTGGACAGTAAAGGGATGAAAGAGTGAAGATGCTGGTTAACTCTTGCATAAGGTATTGGGACAGTCCTGGGATGAAAGAGTGAAGATGCTGGTTAACTCTTGCATAAGGGATTGGGACAGTATAGGGATGAAAGAGTGAAGATGCTGGTTAACTCTTGCATAAGGGATTTGGACAGTATAGGGATGAAAGAGTGAAGATGCTTGTTAACTCTTGCATAAGGGATTTGGACAGTATAGGGATGAAAGAGTGAAGATGCTGGTTAACTCTTGTGTAAGGGATTTGGACAGTAAAAGGATGAAAGAGTGAAGATGCTGATTAACTCTTGGGTAAGGGAATTGGACAGTATTGGGATGAAAGAGTGAAGATGCTGGTTAACTCTTGCGTAAGGGATTTGGACAGTATAGGGATGAAAGAGTGAAGATGCTGGTTAACTCTTGCGTAAGGGGTTTGGACAGTATAGGGATGAAAGAGTGAAGATGCTGGTTAACTCTTGCATAAGGGATTTGGACAGTAAAGGGATGAAAGAGTGAATATGCTGGTTAACTCTTGCGTAAGGGATTTGGACAGTAAAGCGATGAAAGATTGAAGATGCTGGTTAACTCTTGCATAAGGGGTTTGGACAGTAAAGGGATGAAAGAGTGAAGATGCTGGTTAACTCTTGCGTAAGGGATCTGGACAGTAAAGGGATGAAAGAGTGAAGATGCTGGTTAACTCTTGCATAAGGAATTTGGACAGTACATGGATGAAAGAGTGAAGATGCTGGTTAACTCTTGCATAAGGGATCTGGACAGTATAGGGATGAAAGAGTGAAGATGCTGGTTAACTCTTGCATAAGGGATTTGGACAGTACAGGGATGAAAGAGTGAAGATGCTGGTTAACTCTTGCGTAAGGGATTTGGACAGTAAAGGGATGAAAGAGTGAAGATGCTGGTTAACTCTTGCATAAGGGATCTGGACAGTAAAGGGATGAAAGAGTGAAGATGCTGGTTAACTCTTGCGTAAGGGATCTGGACAGTATAGGGATGAAAGAGTGAAGATGCTGGTTAACTCCTGCATAAGGGATCTGGACAGTATAGGGATGAAAGAGTGAAGATGCTGGTTAACTCTTGCATAAGGGATTTGGACAGTACAGGGATGAAAGAGTGAAGATGCTGGTTAACTCTTGCGTAAGGGATTTGGACAGTAAAGGGATGAAAGAGTGAAGATGCTGTTTAACTCTTGCGTAAGGGATCTGGACAGTAAAGGGATGAAAGACTGAAGATGCTGGTTAACTCTTGCGTAAGGGATCTGGACAGTATAGGGATGAAAGAGTGAAGATGCTGGTTAACTCTTGCGTAAGGGATCTGGACAGTAAAGGGATGAAAGAGTGAAGATGCTGGTTAACTCTTGCGTAAGGGATTTGGACAGTATAGGGATGAAAGAGTGAAGATGCTGGTTAACTCTTGCATAAGGGATCTGGACAGTATAGGGATGAAAGAGTGAAGATGCTGGTTAACTCTTGCATAAGGGATTTGGACAGTACAGGGATGAAAGAGTGAAGATGCTGGTTAACTCTTGCGTAAGGGATTTGGAGAGTAAAGGGATGAAAGAGTGAAGATGCTGGTTAACTCTTGCATAAGGGATCTGGACAGTAAAGGGATGAAAGAGTGAAGATGCTGGTTAACTCTTGCGTAAGGGATCTGGACAGTATAGGGATGAAAGAGTGAAGATGCTGGTTAACTCCTGCATAAGGGATCTGGACAGTATAGGGATGAAAGAGTGAAGATGCTGGTTAACTCTTGCATAAGGGATTTGGACAGTATAGGGATGAAAGAGTGAAGATGCTGGTTAACTCTTGCGTAAGGGATTTGGACAGTAAAGGGATGAAAGAGTGAAGATGCTGTTTAACTCTTGCGTAAGGGATCTGGACAGTAAAGGGATGAAAGACTGAAGATGCTGGTTAACTCTTGCGTAAGGGATCTGGACAGTATAGGGATGAAAGAGTGAAGATGCTGGTTAACTCTTGCATAAGGGATCTGGACAGTATAGGGATGAAAGAGTGAAGATGCTGGTTAACTCCTGCATAAGGGATCTGGACAGTATAGGGATGAAAGAGTGAAGATGCTGGTTAACTCTTGCATAAGGGATCTGGACAGTAAAGGGATGAAAGAGTGAAGATGCTGGTTAACTCTTGCGTAAGGGATCTGGACAGTAAAGGGATGAAAGAGTGAAGATGCTGGTTAACTCTTGCGTAAGGGATTTGGACAGTATAGGGATGAAAGAGTGAAGATGCTGGTTAACTCTTGCATAAGGGATTTGGACAGTAAAGGGATGAGAGAGTGAAGATGCTGGTTAACTCTTGCGTAAGGGATTTGGACAGTAAAGGGATGAAAGAGTGAAGATGCTGGTTAACTCTTGCGTAAGGGAGTTGGACAGCAAAGGGATGAAAGAGTGAAGATGCTGGTTAACTCTTGCGTAAGGGAGTTGGAGAGTAAAGGGATGAAAGAGTGAAGATGCTGGTTAACTCTTGCATAAGGGATTTGGACAGTATAGGGATGAAAGAGTGAAGATGCTGGTTAACTCTTGCGTAAGGGATTTGGACAGTAAAGGGATGAAAGAGTGAAGATGCTGGTTAACTCTTGCGTAAGGGATTTGGACAGTACAGGGATGAAAGAGTGAAGATGCTGGTTAACTCTTGCATAAGGGATTTGGACAGTATAGGGATGAAAGAGTGAAGATGCTGGTTAACTCTTGCATAAGGGATTTGGACAGTAAAGGGATGAAAGAGTGAAGATGCTGGTTAACTCTTGCATAAGGGATCTGGACAGTATAGGGATGAAAGAGTGAAGATGCTGGTTAACTCTTGCGTAAGAGATCTGGACAGTAAAGGGATGAAAGAGTGAAGATGCTGGTTAACTCTTGCGTAAGGGAGTTGGACAGTAAAGGGATGAAAGAGTGAATATGCTGGTTAACTCTTGCGTAAGGGAGTTGGACAGTAAAGGGATGAAAGAGTGAAGATGCTGGTTAACTCTTGCGTAAGGGATTTGGACAGTAAAGGGATGAAAGAGTGAAGATGCTGGTTAACTCTTGCGTAAGGGATTTGGACAGTAAAGGGATGAAAGAGTGAAGATGCTGGTTAACTCTTGCGTAAGGGAGTTGGACAGTATAGGGATGAAAGAGTGAAGATGCTGGTTAACTCTTGCGTAAGGGATTTGGACAGTAAAGGGATGAAAGAGTGAAGATGCTGGTTAACTCTTGCGTAAGGGATTTGGACAGTAAAGGGATGAAAGAGTGAAGATGCTGGTTAACTCTTGCGTAAGGGAGTTGGACAGTAAAGGGATGAAAGAGTGAAGATGCTGGTTAACTCTTGCGTAAGGGAGTTGGACAGTAAAGGGATGAAAGAGTGAAGATGCTGGTTAACTCTTGCGTAAGGGAGTTGGACAGTAAAGGGATGAAAGAGTGAAGATGCTGGTTAACTCTTGCGTAAGGGAGTTGGACAGTATAGGGATGAAAGAGTGAAGATGCTGGTTAACTCTTGCATAAGGGATTTGGACAGTATAGGGATGAAAGAGTGAAGATGCTGGTTAACTCTTGCATAAGGGATTTGGACAGTATAGGGATGAAAGAGTGAAGATGCTGGTTAACTCCTGCGTAAGGGATTTGGACAGTAAAGGGATGAAAGAGTGAAGATGCTGGTTAACTCTTGCGTAAGGGATTTGGACAGTAAAGGGATGAAAGAGTGAAGATGCTGGTTAACTCTTGCGTAAGGGATTTGGACAGTATAGGGATGAAAGAGTGAAGATGCTGGTTAACTCTTGCATAAGGGGTTTGGACAGTATAGGGATGAAAGAGTGAAGATGCTGGTTAACTCTTGCATAAGGGGTTTGGACAGTATAGGGATGAAAGAGTGAAGATGCTTTTTAACTCTTGCGTAAGGGAGTTGGACAGTAAAGGGATGAGCTTGAGTAGATATTAAAGCGTGATTACATTTTAAGTTAATTAAGGAAACGCAGAAACGAAGAGTTGAGTGCTGGCATTCCTGAACCTCTCGGCGCCCAGGCACACACATTGACGAGGCCTCCTAGGAGTGTGAGGCATTTCCAGGGGTAGTTATCTGAGCCTGGTGGTTGTTTGACCCTTCCTGTACTGTGAACCTGTACCTGAACCTAAGAAAACACTCATTACAACCCGACCGATCTCCTTCTTGGCATTTGGAAATATTTGGCGTGAGAGGCGGAACCGTAGCGCAGATTCTAGATGCTTCGGCGGGGCGGAGATAGACACGTGGCAGAGAGCTCTTTGGGCAGTTGGCGATGAGAGGAGGAGGAGGAAGGGGCCGGTAGTGACGCCCCGCCACAACGAAGTACCCGGGAGGTGTTCCGCGATGAGAGGAAGGAGGGGCGTTGGTAAGGACGCCCAGACAACCCGGACCCATATTCTCGGACCTTTCGACGCCTTACTATATCTATTTAAAGAGGCTCTCGTAGAAGTTTTAGGGATTGCCAAGGGCGGCGTCATATCTCTAGTGGTAGTTTTGCAAGATTTCTACGCCAGGAACGACAGAACACTCTTGAGTACATCTTTTATATGGCCTTCAAATATCATGGTCTCAAGAGCCCCAAGCGGCTGAGAATATGAACCCTGCTGGCAAGGAGGGAGGGACTTGGACGCTGCTCCGTGGTGACAGGGAGGGAGTGCTCAAAGGGACTACTAGTTTGAGGGGAGCGGATAGTGGGAAAAAAATTTAAAAGTATAAAAAAATGTTGAAAAATGTACGAAAAGGTGAAAAGGTGTGCAAGAAAATGCCTGCAGTCAAACAAAGGCTGAAAATTTGTCAACGGTATAAACAAATATTAAAAAGAAACATGTAGGACAAGTGAAGAAAATGTATGGAAAGTGAGTTTTTTTAAATATACGAAGTTAAAACTATGAAAAAAAGTTACAAAAATGAGTGAAGAAATGCCTGCCAGTAAAAACCAGCTGATGCGAAATAACTGTCTTCAAGTAACCCAATTGTCCTCCACAGGTGTCTTGATCCACGGCCGCCTTGAAGAGTTCTGCGTCCAGGCCCAGACGGTGAGCCTGCTGACTGTCCAGGAGGCAGACAGGGACAGACAGGGACGCAGTTTGGAGGCTGCTGAGTAAGACAGCCACTTTGATGGGTTTTCCTGTATTTTATTCTCATGTTAACATTAGGACACACACACACACACACACACACACACACACACATGAATATCTGTAGTGCGGCGACGGCCTGATGAACGAGCCTCCCATAACCCACTTAGCCAGTGGGGTAGCTCTTTGGCCGACTCGGTAAGGAGTGGCTCTCCCGTCACGCTGGTCGCGGGTTCAATCCCAGGCAGCCGGGGAATACCCTCACTTTGTCTTGATTAATTTCTCGTGTTATTTCGATACACGCAGAGGCCGTGTTGAGAAATAGGAAGGATTTAGAAAATAAGCTCGTCGGGGCATTACATATCTTTCTGTAATATAAGATGAAGTAAAATCCAGCCGTGCGTTGTTGTAACTCTCCGCATCCTTCTACTTGATAGCTTTAGAATCTCCAAGTGGCCGATCACTTTTTATTTGTTCTGTTTAGGCGTTTTACTTCCTTTATTTCTCATCGGCCTCCTCCTCCTTAGCCTCTCTTCTTTTCCCTCTATTTCCATCAATTATTTCACTACTCTACTGTTCTCTATACGGGTCCAGTTTTCCCTTCCTGTTCCTTGGGCCTCCTTGATCCTTAGCTGTCTGGATATTTTTTGGGTTATTTCATATTTTTCTTTTCCTGTGTTTCCTGCAGCTATTTCTTCCTTTGCTATTTCCCTCTAATGATTCTTCTTCCCTTCCCCTTCCTGTTCCTTCCCTTCCCTTCCCTTCCCTTCTCATTCCCTTCCCATTCCTTCCCATCCCTTCCCATCACTTCCTTTCCCTTCCTTTTCCTTCCCATTCCTTCCCATCCCTTCCCTTCCCATCCCTTCCCCTCCCTTCCTTTCCCTTCCCTTCCCATTCCTTCCCATCCCTTCCCATCACTTCCCTTCCCTTCCTTTTCCTTCCCATTCCTTCCCATCCCTTCCCTTCCCATCCCTTCCCCTCCCTTCCTTTCCTTTTCCTTCCCATTCCTTCCCATCCCTTCCCATCACCTCCCTTCCCTTCCTTTTCCTTCCCATTCCTTCCCATCCCTTCCCTTCCCATCCCTTCTCTCTCTCTCTCTCTCTCTCTCTCTCTCTCTCTCTCTCTCTCTCTCTCTCTCTCTCTCTCTCTCTCTCTCTCTCTCTCTCTCTCTCTCTCTGTCTGTGTATGTAGTATGTTTCTGTGTCTGTACATGCTTTGCTTTCTGTGGGTCATTCTTTGATCTATTTCCTGTCTGTCAGTGTGTCTGTGTTGCCCTAAATGTCTGTCTCACTCTGTCTGTTTATGTGTTTGTCTGTTTGTCTTTGGCTGTTTCTTGCATGTCTTTACGTATGCAAGTTTAGAGAGAGAGAGAATGTAGATAGATAGATAGATTGATAGATAGATAGATAGATATATTTCCTGTACATTGCCTGTATTAGGACGGATAGAACTTGGCACCTTGGATCAACTTAACACTGGCACTGACCACCCCTACTCCCTCCCCACCCACACCCCCCAACCCCCCAACCTCCTCCTCCCCCCCAGCCTCACCGCCACCCCAGTCCCCTCCTTCACCTCCTCCCCACCCCCACAATCCACCTCAAACTAAGAGAGGTGGAGGACGTTGGGAAAGGGCTATCCTGCTCACCCCCACCCCCTCCCCATCCCGCCACTCCCCTCACCCCAGCACCTTACTTACCCCCACAGTAACGTGGCCGCTAAACCAGACTCGGCGGCGTCACTTCAGTGTCTCGCCGTGCACTCTAGTCTATGAAGTCTCTGTGTGGTGGCGTAAACAAACCCTCGCTTGCTGTGTGTGTGTGTGTGTGTGTGTTGAGGCGGAGGAAAGTGTTGCCTACGGTCTTGGGGTGAGTGTGTCAGGGTGAAGGAGGGAGTACTGGGCGGTGTGTTGGCGCGGCGTGGACCAGCTGACACGCTCACTGAATACAAAAGTGCTGAAGGGCAAAAGCAAAGGTGTTGGCTTGTTGTTGGTACAGGTTGTTGACTTGTACTGTACAGGAGAGGAACGGCTGACTGCCTCGCACTGCTCACTTCTCAGCCCCAATAGAGGGATCATTGGCAACTACAATTTTTTTCCCCATTTATCCAAAAAACAAAATCTTGTGCTTCCATGTGGTGACTTGCCTGGCTCCAAGGCGTTATTCTGCACAGTAATGTTTTCCAGACATGGCGAGGAAATGTCTCCAGACAGGAAGCGTGCTGGCTGGCCTGTGCTGCCGAGGACTCTTTGGATGACAGTGACCAGCCAGCGTGTTGGTGAAGACTCTCAGGCTGTTGCTCTTCAAGCAGAGCCTCAACATGCCTCGGCTCAACCTGAAAATCCTGTGAGTATTGCTGGAATTGTACATTAGTTTTACTAGTATATCGGAAAGGTTTGAATTGTGCACCGATATATTTACTAAAATTATAATAATCAGAGTTGAACTTACAATAGGGATGAGTTGTTCATTAGAGTTTTACTATTATATTTGGAAGTTTTTAACACCGATATATTTACTAAAAACATGCGTGACATTCAAAGCTGAACTTACATTAAGGCTGGGCATCCATTTGTGCTAGGGGGCTTCGTGGTGCAGTGGTTAGCACACTCGGCTCACAACCGAGAGAGCCCGGGTTCGATTCCCTGGCGGAGTGGAAAAATTTGGGCGGCTTTTCCGATACCCTACATAGCCCCTGTCCACCCAGCAGTGTAGCAGGTATTAATCGGGGGTTGTGTCCCGTCTCCTGGGGTCTGTTCCCTTCTCCTATAATTCCTTCCCCTTCTGCCTCTCTCCGGCATATGACCACAGATGTTGTGTCCCGTCTCCTGGGGTCTGTTCCCTTCTCCTATAATTCCTTCCCCTTCTGTCCCTCTCCGGCATATGACCACAGATGTTGCACCCACTAAACCAAACTTTCCAACTGTTCCCTTCACCTATAATTCCTTCCCCTTCTGTCCCTCTCTGGCATATGACCACAGATGCTGCACCCACTAAACCAAACTTTCCAACTGTTCCCTTCTCCCATAATTCCTTCCCGTTCTGTTCCTCTCCGGCATATGACCACAGATGTTGTGTCCCGTCTCCTGGGGTCTGTTCCCTTCTCCCATAATTCCTTCCCCTTCTGTCCCTCTCCGGCATATGACCACAGATGTTGTGTCCCGTCTCCTGGGGTCTGTTCCCTTCTCCCATAATTCCTTCCCCTTCTGTCCCTCTCCGGCATATGACCACAGATGCTGCGCCCACTAAGCCAGACTTTACAACTTTTCCTCCGGCCCATAATTTGAACACAGACTTCCTAGTCATTGACAGTGGGCTACATGTCCTTACAGCTACTCAACCATTTTTTTCTAAATTAGTCCTCATAAAATTGTCACATTTTTTATAGGTGTCAGCTGCCAGCATCGTGCAAATTACTGGCATAAGCAGCAGTAATGTTGTCAAGTTCCTGCCATCCATAACTGGCAGCACCTTCTCCAGCGTCGCGGCACTCTTGTTCAGTACTCCCACAATGCCTACGGAGGACACAGGCTGGAAATTAATAAAACAGGCATCACGCACTTACACTATGCACTAACATACTATATTTATGACAAGGAATCTGCCATTGAAACATGTATTATTACAGTATTAGGAAAAGAATTGAGCACAGACATCACCAGAAAACAGTACTGTGCTAGTAGGCTGTGGCTGAAGGAGTTTACAGCTAACTACCACAGCACAGCCCAAGATGCCTGACTCACCACACTTACCATGTACAGAAAACAGTACTGTGCTAGTAGGCTGTGGCTGAAGGGGTTTACAGCTAACTACCACAGCACAGCCCAAGATGCCTGACTCACCACACTTACCATGTACAGAAAACAGTACTGTGCTAGTAGGCTGTGGCTGAAGGAGTTTACAGCTAACTACCACAGCACAGCCCAAGATGCCTGACTCACCACACTTACCATGTACAGAAAACAGTACTGTGCTAGTAGGCTGTGGCTGAAGGAGTTTACAGCTAACTACCACAGCACAGCCCAAGATGCCTGACTCACCACACTTACCATGTACAGAAAACAGTACTGTGCTAGTAGGCTGTGGCTGAAGGAGTTTACAGCTAACTACCACAGCACAGCCCAAGATGCCTGACTCACCACACTTACCATGTACAGAAAACAGTACTGTGCTAGTAGGCTGTGGCTGAAGGAGTTTACAGCTAACTACCACAGCACAGCCCAAGATGCCTGACTCACCACACTTACCTTGCACAGAAGATCATTTCACGACACATCAGTATTGTATTTGCTAATCATCACTCTGGTAACCGTTTCCATTATTATTATTAGTCGTTTATGAGATTCTAAAATGGTGGGAAATATTAGTATTTCAGCGGTGATAGGCTAGGCTACTACTTGCTCATGTGAAGGCTCTTCAGCTAGAAGCTCCTCTAGCTTGGGTTATGAGTCCATCTTTATTTAACAGCCTGATGTATAAGGTTGCACACTCTTCATTGTCATGGGTACCAATGTCACTAGAACATGTTGAAGACATTTTCATACACTATTCTCTAAACCTAGCTATTTAGTTTAGTGCAAGCAGGTAACGGGAAGGAAGCAAAGTGCCTTGGCATTGCTGGAGCTTGGGCAGTGTGTCAGCCACGTGGCCCATGACAAGGCTATCAAGGCTCGTGACGGTCAGGAGGCAGCGTCCCTCCCTGCAGGCAAGGGTCAGGCGATGAAGGGATATGTAGGTAAGAGGAAGACTTCCCTCACCGCTGCTGATAATGTCTGACGCGATAAGGATTGTTAAATCCATCCATCACAGCAGCAACACTCAAAGAGAAGCACCCAGACTTGTGTGAAGTCTCTCAGTACCCTCAGAGTTTATTTAACCGTGTAGCAGCGACGGGCCAAATTTGTGTCTTTACCGTGTAGCAGCGACGGGTCAAATTTGTGGCTTTACCGTGTAGCAGCCACGGGTCAAATTTGTGGCTTTACCGTGTAGCAGCCACGGGTCAAATTTGTGGCTTTACCGTGTAGCAGCGACGGGTCAAATTTGTGGCTTTACCGTGTAGCAGTGACGGGTCAAATTTGTGGCTTTACCGTGTAGCAGCCACGGGTCAAATTTGTGGCTTTACCGTGTAGCAGCGACGGGCCAAATTTGTGTCTTTACCGTGTAGCAGCGACGGGTCAAATTTGTGTCTTTACCGTGTAGCAGCGACGGGCCAAATTTGTGTCTTTACCGTGTAGCAGCGATGGGTCAAATTTGTGGCTTTACCGTGTAGCAGCGACGGGCCAAATTTGTGTCTTTACCGTGTAGCAGCGACGGGTCAAATTTGTGGCTTTACCGTGTAGCAGCCACGGGTCAAATTTGTGGCTTTACCGTGTAGCAGCCACGGGTCAAATTTGTGGCTTTACCGTGTAGCAGCGACGGGTCAAATTTGTGGCTTTACCGTGTAGCAGCGACGGGTCAAATTTGTGGCTTTACCATGTAGCAGCGACGGGTCAAATTTGTGGCTTTACAGTGTAGCAGCAACGGGTCAAATTTGTGGCTTTACCGTGTAGCAGCGACGGGCCAAATTTGTGGCTTTACCGTGTAGCAGCGACGGGTCAAATTTGTGGCTTTTCCGTGTAGCAGCGACGGGTCAAATTTGTGGCTTTACCGTGTAGCAGCGACGGGCCAAATTTGTGGCTTTACCGTGTAGCAGCGACGGGTCAAATTTGTGGCTTTACCGTGTAGCAGCGACGGGCCAAATTTGTGGCTTTACCGTGTAGCAGCGACGGGCCAAATTTATGGCTTTACCGTGTAGCAGCGACGGGCCAAATTTGTGGCTTTACCGTGTAGCAGCGACGGGCCAAATTTGTGGCTTTACCATGTAGCAGCGACGGGTCAAATTTGTGGCTTTACCGTGTAGCAGCAACAGGCCAAATTTGTGCCACGGTTTAAAACCCCCAAAAATAGATCATACATAATCTGATCACAAATGCTTTGATATATAGGTATTATGAAATGGTTTGTGTGAGGGGTGATTTTTTTCTCATTTTTCTTGCTTGCCATTAAGACACATGATCCCTGCTGCTACCGGGTTAAGGATACGAGAAATAAAGTAGAAGATACATGATAAATTACAGACATACACCCAAAGTTGCAACATAAGAATATAAGTACATAGGAACATTAGGTTAGGTTAGGTGAGGTAAGGTTAACCCGTCCGCTGCGATTGGCACAGATTTTTCCTTCACTGGTAGCCTGGTAACATACACTCCCAGGTCTTTCTCTGCCTCTGTGGTGGATAGTGGAGTGTTTCTCATGTGATATTGATGTGCTGGATATCCCTTCACTGGTAGCGTGGTAACATACACTCCCAGGTCTTTCTCTGCCTCTGTGGTGGATAGTGGAGTGTTTCTCATGTGATATTGATGCACTGGATATCCCTTCACTGGTAGCATGGTAACATACACTCCCAGGTCTTTCTCTGCCTCTGTGGTGGATAGTGGAGTGTTTCTCATGTGATATTGATGTGCTGGATATCCCCTCCCAAGGTGCAGGACTTGACATTTTTCTTCATTGAATTGTAGCAGCCACTTTTTGTTCCATTCCTGTAGCTTGGTGATGTCTTCTGGTAGGAAATCCACAGTCAAGGGGTTAAGAAGCTGATATAGGGAACATGTCTGAAGGAAAAAAGAAGTACAGTTTCCCATATAGAAGTGTGGATGAGTGGAATGGTCTAAAGGAGGAGACTGTGGAGGCAGGGAGTGTGCATCAAATGAGGGAGAGCTTGGACATATATCGACAAGGAGACAGGACTATCCCATCTTAGCTCAGGCCCTGTAAACCACAAATAGATACACACAGGGAGATGCTTGAGAGACATAAAGAAATATAGCTTCCCACACAGAAATATAGAGGTTTGGAACAGACTAAGTGAGGATGTAGTATCAGCGAGGAGTGTGCAAAGCTTTAAGGAAAAGTTGGATTAATGTAGATACGGAGACAGAACCACACGAGCGTAAAGCCCAGGCCCTGTTAAACTACAACTAGGTAAATACACACTCATACATGCACACTCTAACCACTCCCACTCATCCCCCCTTCAGATGGATGACATGTTTCTGGAGGGCAAGATGGAGGTGGGGGAGGAGGTGCGGCGGCAGTGCCATGACCCTATGCTGGCCCCCACGCCGGTGCTGCTGGCTCGACGCGAGGTTCCGGCGCGCCACCCCCGGGCCACCACCACGCAGCTGCATCACATCAGCGAGGAGATGCTGGTTTACCGCAAGCACAACCTCCTCTCCTGCCAACTGCCCGGCTCACCCAAGTCCACGTTCCTTATGGTATTCAGCCCCGATGGGTGAGTGGGGGGGCAAGGTTTTATTTCTTTATTTTATTTACAGGAATGGAGATGGTATGGGCACCTTGAAATGATATAAAAAAACATGCATAAAAAAAGACATGGGAAAAGAAGTACAGTAAAAAAACGCAAGTGAATTATAAGAAATCACGGAAATTCTAAAAAAAAAAATGCAAAAATAAGACATGGGGAAAGAAGTACAGTAAAAAAACGCACCTGAATTATAAGAAATCACAGAAATTCTGATAATAGAAAAATAAAAAATAAATGCTTGGTGATGTCTTGTAGGAAAGCCATAGTCAAGGGGTCAATCAACTTGTCTTGTTCTCTCTGCAGGTCAAAGGTCGCCTCCACCCACGGCGACCACAACATCTACGTCAGCGAGGTCAACACAGGTCAGTGCATCTGTACGCTGGAGGGACACCCGCGAACCCCGTGGTGTGTGGCCTTCCACCCCGCCTCCAACGAGATAGTGGCCTCGGGCTGCCTCGGCGGGGAGGTGCGCGTGTGGGGCCTCAAGGTGGGTAGGGGGTGTTGGGTGTAATACAGGAGTTTGTTTTGCATATGTTTATTTTCATTTATTATTTACTATTTTTTGTTTTTATACCTTTTTTTTATTTCATGTTTTCATTTTTTGCATATGTTTATTTTTATTTATTATTCCTCATATTTTGTTTTATTTTGTTTTTATACTTTTTTTATTTTATGTTTTCAGTTGTTTTTATTTATCATACCTTACTTTTTTCATTCTTTGTTACACCTTATTTTTCAACAGCTGGTATCTTTAAATGTAGCTTTGTATAACTTTTCTTAACAGTGTATCTTTAAATAACATTTTTTTCCTTCCTTACATTGCTTATTTTTAGCAGTTTCCATTTTTAATACCAACAAAACCAAACCTAACCTAACCTCATCTAGCATTGCCTATCCTAACCTTACCATACCTATATATAACTTTTCTTAACAGTGTATCTTTAAATAACTTACTTTTCCTTCCTTACCTTGCTTATTTTTACCAGTGTCCATATTTAATACCAACAAAACTTAACCTAACCTAACCTCACCTCACCTTGTCTAGCCTAACCTCACCATACCTATATATAACCCAAATAAGACAACCTCACTATCATGTATCTTATCTCCTCATTCAACCTTATGTGTTATGTGTAAAGCCCTAACCTAACCTCACCTCACCTCGTCTATCCTAACCTCACCATACCTATATATAACCTGAATAAGACAACCTCACTACCATCTATCTTATCTCCTCATTCAACCTTATGTGTTATGTGTAAAGCAACTTAACCTAACCTAACCTCACCTCACCTTGTCTAGCCTAACCTCACCATACCTATATATAACCCAAATAAGACAACCTCACTACCATCTATCTTATCTCCTCATTCAACCTTATGTGTTATGTGTAAAGCAACTTAACCTAACTTAACCTCACCTAACCTCACCTCGTCTGTCCTAACCTCACCATACCTATATATAACCCAAATAAGACAACATCACTATCATCTATCTTATCTCCTCATTCAACCTTATGTGTTATGTGTAAAGCAACTTAACCTAACTTAACCTAACCTAACCTCGTCTATCCTAACCTCACCATACCTATATATAACCTGAATAAGACAACCTCACTATCATCTATCTTATCTCCTCATTCAACCTTATGTGTTATGTGTAAAGCAACTTAACCTAACCTCACCATACCTCGTCTATCCTAACCTCACCATACCTATATAACCCAAATAAGACAACAATATCACAATCTTTATCTTTTTGTTCGACGTTATGGTTGTGGTGGTTGTCAATGTGGTGCGTTAAGTTGAGTGGTGGTGATGGTGGTGAGGTCTTTAAATAACTTCTTTTTCCTTACTTTGCTTATTTTTTCCAGTTTCCATTTTTCATACCAACAACACCTAACCTAACCTAACCTTACCTCGTCTAGCATTGCCTAGCCTAACCTTACCATACCTATATGTGACCCGAATAAGACCTCATCATCACCATCATCTTCCCCTTCTGTCTCTCTCCGGCATATGACCACAGATGTTGCACCGAGTAAATGAAACTTTCCAACTTTCATCACCGTCATCTTTATTTTCTCATTCGACGTTATGTGTAGTAGATGGTTGTGGTGGTTGTCAATGTGGTGCGTGTAGTAGAGTGGTGGTAACGGTGGTGTGGTTGCAGGGCGGCAGTGAGGTGTGGACGACAGAGAAGAGCACGGTGATCGCCTCCCTCGCCTTCCACCCCACGGACAAGGTGCTGGTCATCGCCACCTACAATGAGATATACTTCTGGGATTGGTTCCAGCCGCAGCCCTTCACCAAGATATGCACGGCTGATGAGAAGGAGAAAGTCAGGTGTGTGTGGGAGACGTATGCGCATGTGTGTGTGTGTGTGTGTGTGTGTGTGTGTGTGTGTGTGTATTTACCTAGTTTTACCTAGTTGTGACATACGGGAAAAGAGCTACGTTCGCGCTGCCCCACCTCCATATCCTCTCTTAATCAACCTTTCTTGTGTGTGCGTGTATGAAATGGTAGTGATAAAGTGTGGTGTGTGAGGGGGACTTGGTTGTGTGTGTATGTGTGTGTAAAGTGATGATTGCAATATGTACCAGTATGATTTTTTTTTATTTATTTATTATTTTTTTAACAACAAAGGAGACGGCTCAAGGGCAACAAAAAGAGTGTAGAGAAAACAAAAGCCCGCTACTCACCGCTCCCATAATAGACAAAAGTAAAGAGTGGCCGAGAGAGAGGTCAATTTTGGGTGGAGGTGTCTTATGTGTGTGTGTGTGTGTGTGTGTGTGTGTGTGTGTGTGTGAAATGGTAATGATGATTTTGATGATTTTATGCTTCATTGATGGTTGGTAGCCCTGGGTTGAAAATATAAACACAGAGGTTGGCTTGGCGAGAAGGAACAATGACAGCACTGAGTGACCCCTTTGAAAATCTATTAAAAAGATCATGTATTATTTAAACATAGATACATTACTTTCAGTGTGTCCTAAGCCATTTTTGTGCATATTTCACATCTCAAAATTTAACACCTGCTGCGTTGCCTTAAATTTCAAAGCATAGTCTGCCATTAAATTTGATATCTACCATATTACATAACATTTCAACCCCCATCTACCACATTGCATTACATTTCAACCCCCATCTACCACATTGCATTACATTTCAACCCCCATCTACCACATTGCATTACATTTCAACCCCCCATCTACCACATTGCATTACATTTCAACCCCCATCTACCACATTGCATTACATTTCAACCCCCATCTACCACATTGCATTACATTTCAACCCCCCATCTACCATATTACATAACATTTCAACACCCATCTACCACATTGCATTACATTTCAACCCCCATCTACCACATTGCATTACATTTCAACCCCCCATCTACCACATTGCATTACATTTCAACCCCCATCTACCACATTGCATTACATTTCAACCCCCATCTACCACATTGCATTACATTTCAACCCCCATCTACCACATTGCATTACATTTCAACCCCCCATCTACCACATTGCATTACATTTCAACCCCCATCTACCACATTGCATTACATTTCAACCCCCATCTTCTACATTGCATTACATTTCAACCCCCATCTACCACATTGCATTACATTTCAACCTCCCATCTACCACATTGCATTACATTTCAACCCCCATCTACCACATTACATTACATTTCAACCCCCCATCTACCACATTACATTACATTTCAACCGCCCATCTACCACATTGCATTACATTTCTACCCCCCATCTACCACATTGCATTACATTTCAACCCCCATCTACCATATTACATAACATTTCAACCCCCATCTACCACATTGCATTACATTTCAACCCCCATCTACAAGGGCGGATCCAGCCTTGAGTTTTGGGGGGGGCCAACTGTTCATCGACGACGGACTGTACACATGGAATTAAGTCACATCGGATTGCATTGTGCTTTTCAGGGGCATAACTCAAGAATTAGATCCAGAATACTTTTGGTCTTTATTAAGCATATATTAATATATAACATATAAGAATCACAATAATCACATCGTAATATTTAAAAACATTGCTTTCATCAGCCTTGACCTTTTTTAATCTTGACAACCCCGTCTTCTTGCCTCCATATGTAAATTTTGACCTTTACCATATACACTTGTCATGCGATATAATAAATAATAATGAAATGCTCAGATGCAATTATGTTTGCTCGTGTTTGCTTTGCTCGTAGTATGGCTTATAGGCCTATTTCTATCATCATAACTGAAATCCCCACGTCTAAATGTCATACACGTACGAGCGTATTAAAGACAAAAACACGATGTTTATGCAGTTGTGCCTCTTTGAAAAATCGGACCTACTCTCGCAAGAGCCAAATGTCGTTGTCCAGTCCAAATGACACAGTAGTCTATCACTTCAGCTGCGCTCGGCGAGTGCCAGAGCCAGACTTCATAAAGAAGTCGACCACCTTCTCGGAGGCTGGGAGAAGGTCGCGGTGCGTTTGGCACATGACCAGCGCCTCCAAACGTTCCTCCCCCATTGTCGCCCGGACCTCGGTCAATGTCCTGGTGACCTTGCTGAAGGTCCGCTCGGCCTCCGCAGCGGACACCGGCAGTACCGCAAGGATCTGAAGGAAGGTATTAAAGGAATTTAGTGTTGATTGAGGATATAGGAGCATAACCTACGGCATGTAAAACGTACCGGGAACGCAACGGATTGTACCGAGGGGACATAAAGAAAATATCTTCCTCAGTGAGTTACAAAAATAACAACCAGATATGATCTCGTCCCGGCACATTTTTCTCATTTATCTATCTGTGTCAATAAGTGCTAAACATAGGTTTATGGGCTAAAGATTCGACAGCGCACGCCCTGAGTAAATTCTATATTTAGAAGTCCTTGCTGAAGCTCAACCTTGGTATTTTCCCTAATCGCTGATTGGCCGAAGAGGCCTTCCTTCTCAGCGCTTAATTCCGATTCGCTTGTGCATTGAGGCCATAGAATTGGATTTTGTTTTATGTAGTAGAGCGATGCAGTATCGACTATCGAGTTCTACATGATATGTATATGATTGAGGGAGGCTGACAGTATCTGTAACGAATTTCTTTGGGGGGGGCCAAAACATACTCTCAGAGCGTTTGGGGGGGGCCAAAAGATACGCTCAGAGCGTTCGGGGGGGGCCATGGCCCTGTGGCCCCCCCCCTGGATCCGCCTATGCCCATCTACCACATTGCATTACATTTCAACCCCCATCTACCACATTGCATTACATTTCAACCCCCATCTACCACATTGCATTACATTTCAACCCCCATCTACCACATTGCATTACATTTCAACCCCATCTACCACATTGCATTACATTTCAACCCCCATCTACCACATTGCATTACATTTCAACCCCATCTACCACATTGCATTACATTTCAACCCCATCTACCATTGCATTACATTTCAACCCCCATCTACCACATTGCATTACATTTCAACCCCATCTACCACATTGCATTACATTTCAACCCCCATCTACCACATTGCATTTCATTTCAACCCCCATCTTCCACAGTGCATTACATTTCAACCCCATCACATTGCATTACATTTCAACCCCCATCTACCACATTACATTACATTTCAACCCCCCCCATCTACCACTTTACATTACATTTCAACCTCCCATCTACCACATTGCATTACATTTCAACACCCCATCTTCTACATTGCATTACATTTCAACCCCATCTACCACATTGCATTACATTTCAACCCCATCTACCACATTGCATTACATTTCAACCCCCATCTACCACATTGCATTTCAACCCCATCTACCACATTGCATTTCAACCCCATCTACCACATTGCATTACATTTCAACCCCCATCTACCACATTACATTTCAACCCCCATCTACCACATTACATTTCAAACCCCAGCAACCCCAGAACATTTCAACCCCCATCTCCCACATTACATTTCAACCCCCATCTACCACATTGCATTACATTTCAACCCCCCATCTACCACATTACATTTCAACCCTCCATCTACCACATTACATTTCAACCCCATCTACCACATTGCATTACATTTCAACCCCATCTACCACATTACATTTCAACCCCATCTACCACATTGCATTACATTTCAACCCCCATCTACCACATTACATTACATTTCAACCCCCCATCTACCACATTGCATAACATTTCAACCCCCATCTACCACATTGCATTACATTTCAACCCCCATCTACCACATTGCATTACATTTCAACCCCATCTACCACATTGCATTACATTTCAACCCCATCTACCACATTGCATTACATTTCAACCCCATCTACCACATTGCATTACAATTCAACCCCCATCTAACACATTGCATAACATTTCAACCCCATGTACCACATTGCATTACATTTCAACCCCCATCTACCACATTGCATTACATTTCAACCCCATATACCACATTGCATTACATTTCAACCCCCATCTACCACATTGCATTAC
This sequence comes from Eriocheir sinensis, assembly GCF_024679095.1. Classification (NCBI taxonomy): domain Eukaryota; kingdom Metazoa; phylum Arthropoda; class Malacostraca; order Decapoda; family Varunidae; genus Eriocheir; species Eriocheir sinensis. The sequence goes on from NW_026110806.1 coordinate 50,915, forward strand.
ATTTCAACCCCCCATCTACAACATTCCATTACATTTCAACAACCATCTACCACATTGCATTACATTTCAACCCCCCATCTACCACATTGCATTACATTTCAACCCCATCTACCACATTTCATTACATTTCAACCCACATCTACCACATTGCATTACATTTCAACCCCCCATCTACCATATTACATAACATTTCAACCCCCCATCTACCACATTGCATTACATTTCAACCCCCATCTACCACATTGCATTACATTTCAACCCCATCTACCACATTACTTAACATTTCAACCCCATCTACCACATTGCATTACATTTCAACCCCCATCTAACACATTACATAACATTTCAACCCCCCATCTGCCACATTGCATTACATTTCAGCCCCCCAGGTACCACATTACACAACATTTCAACCCCATCTACCACATTGCATTACATTTCAACCCCCATCTACCACATTACATTTCATTTCAACCCCATCTACCACATTGCATAACATTTCAACCCCCCTCGAACACATTGCATTACATTTCAACCCCATCTACAACATTGCATTACATTTCAACCCCCATCATCTACATTGCATTACATTTCAACCCCCATCTACCACATTGCATTACATTTCAACCCCATCTACCACATTGCATTACATTTCAACCCATCTACCACATTGCATTACATTTCAACCCCCATCTACCACATTGCATTACATTTCAACCCCCATCTACCACATTGCATTACATTTCAACCCCCATCTACCACATTACATTCCATTTCAACCCCCATCTACTACATTGCATTACATTTCAACCCCATCTACCACATTGCATTACATTTCAACCCCATCTACCACATTACATTTCAACCCCCCCATCTTCCAGGTACGTCAAATTCGACCCGCTCGGCCACAAGCTCATCACGGGATCGCCAACATGCCCCACGAGAGGCCGGGTCGCCCTCCACCCACCACATGCCCTCGCGCTCGAGCTGGTGGAGCGCGAGCAGCGATACAGCCAGCTCTCCAGCCAGTACCTCAGCCTCGTCTCACACCTGAGGCCCTAACGAGCTCATCCGCCGCCGCTGCTGCTGCGTCCGGCGGCTCCTCGTCTGCCGCCACAACCGCCGCGACGTCATCCACAAGCACCACGTCAGCCTTCCCGCACGGTGACTATATTTATTTTTATTGTTTTTTATTTGTTTTTCTGTCTAGGGTAATTAACGTGTTTTCTTGTATAAGAGAGAGAGAGAGAGAGAGAGAGAGAGAGAGAGAGAGAGGAAGAGTAAACAAGGTAGATAGATTGATGAATACATACATACATACATACATACACACATACATACACACATACATACATACATACATACATACATAGAGAGAGTGAGAAACAGTGAGTGAGAAAGAGAGCCATTTTCACACAAGCATACCCAAATACATTAGCGGGCCAAAAAACATCTTAAAATACAATCATCCTCATCCCCCTTATCCATAAAAACAAAATAGGGAATAACACTGAAACACACACAAACACACACAAACACACACAAACACACACAAACACACACACAAACACACACACACACACACACACACACACACACACACACACACACACACAAACACACACAAACACACACAAACACACACACACACACACACACACACACACACACACACACACACACACACACACACACACACACACACACACACACACACACACACACAAACACACACACACACACACAAACACACACACACACACACACACAAACACACACAAACACACACAAACACACACAAAAAAAATAATTATCCAACTCTGGGTCTCCTCCTCTCAACAGATCGACCGAGGCACAGACCCCATAGAACTCGGGGCAGCGCGGCGCGGCAGATGACCGAGGAACGCAGAGGTACCGGCGGAGGAGGCGGCGGCAGTGTTGGCAGCGGCGGGAATGGTGGCGGCAGCAGCAGTCAGGGGCCGCAGGTGATGTGGACTCTATTTTATTCATTTTATTTATTATTATTATTATTTATTTATTTATTTTTTTTTTTTTTACGTTCTGGCCTATGGCGCTGTTAGTTGTTTTTTTAGGGGCCTGTCATATCGTCATTTTTTTACCTTGATTTTTGCTGTTTGTCTGTCTGTCTGTCTGTCTGTCTTTATTCATCTGTTTGTCTGTTTATATTCTTTAATTTCTACTTTATTTATCTATATATCCAACTGTCTATACATCCGTCCATCTGTCTGTCTGTCTGTTCCATTCATTATCTCTGTCTGTCTTTATCCATCCATTAGTGTGTTTATATTCTTTAATTTCTGCTTTATTTATCTATCTATCCAACTGTCTATATGTCTGTCTGTCTGTCTGTTCCATTCTATATCTCTTTCTTTGTCTGTCTTTATCCATCCATTCTATATCTTCTTCATTCTCATTCATCCTTCATCTCTTCTTTCTATATCTTTCTCATCCATTCTGTATTTCTTTCTTTGTCTGTCTTTATCCATCTGTCTGTCTGTATCCTTTTATCCATACTTTATTAACCTCTATATCCATCTGTCTATATGTCTGTCTCTACCACCAGCAGCAGCTTAACCTAACCACCCCTTACCTCCCCTACAGGACTCCACCAACACAAGCGACCCACCCAGGACAGCCTAAGCCTTATGGGGCTGGTGCGGCCTCGGGGGGGACACGGACGGCGGCGGAGCAGGGGCGGGGGAGGGCGAGGAGCGGGTGGAGGAGTCATCCAGCTTGGGGGCGGCTCGATCGCTGCGCCAGATGGTGAGTGACGACAGCGCCTCCTCCTCAAGCCTAGACTCGTCCTCCTCAGCGACCTCTGGGGCTAGCCGAGCCTCGGAACGCAACACCCGACTCTCGCTCCTGTGGACGTCTCGGCTCCATCGTCTGGGGCAAGATTCCGACGGGGTGGCGACCGATGCGACTCCTAACCCATGGGAGCCCCGACCTGACCCCGCCCCCAGGCCCCCAGGGTGATGACGAACGTGGGGGTAATGAAGAGGAGGCTAGTACTGGGGTGTCAACGTCCACCCCGTCGCCGCTATCCGGGGCACGGGGCGAACGGTCAAGCCTCCATTGGGGTTACTACTTCCATCTATCCGACCGCCCTGGGATTCACGGCAGGCGACCAGGGCGGGTCAACCGGGGCAGAGAGAGAGCGGGGCCGCCGGATGATGCCCCGAGTCAGGCGAACGGAGCGGGGGCGGGGCCGGGGGTGGAGTCCAGGGATGCTGTTTATGATCCGAGTGATGCGACACAGCCCCCTCTGCCCCCCGGTCCTCCTCCTCTTCCACCTCTCCCTCCAGCCCCTCCACTGTCCCCTGTACCTCTTCTCCCCTCGCCTCCACTTCCTCCTCTCCCGCCTCTTCCGCCCTATGATCCACCGCTGCCCCCTCCCGCTCTGCCTTCTGATCCACCCACCGATCCACCATTCTCGAGACTTTCCACCCATGCCGAGCTGCCTGATCTCTATCCTACGCTGCCGCCGTCACCGCTCAGCTCCCTAGCGGATCTCTCGGCTGCTCCACATCCACATCCACCGTCGGAACGCGCACGCTCTCTCGCACGGCTCCTCTCCCTCCCCCCGCCCTCCACCCTTCTTCCACGTTCCTCCACCCCATCCTCTGTCCCTCTCTCCTCGCTCCGTAATCCCTCCCGGTCCGATGCCCCCTCCTCTTCCTCCTCCTCCTCCACCTCCTCCTCCACCAATCCACTCTCCTCCGACCGGCTCCGCTCTTCCATGGCGCGGCTTCTCTCCCGCCATCCCTGTAATTACTTCTCCAGGTCCTCCGCCTCGCACTCCGCCTCCACCCCCTGCTACTCCATCCGAAATCCATCTCATCCGCTGTTCAACACATCCCTTGACACCATTTCGGATGACGCCTCGGGATCCAGGGCGTCGTCGTCGTCGGGGCTGCTCGGGGCGATCCGCGGGGCCGACCTTCCCCCGGGGCCGTCTGCCAGGTCTCGCTCGGCCCTGGACTCGCAGATTGGGGTCCGGGTCCTCAGCAGACACATCGTTAATATAGAACAGATATGCATGTGAGTATCGGCCATTTTCTTATTATTTTCTTTATTTTTATTTATTGATTTTTATTTCTTTGTCATCATCATCGTCATTATAGAACAGATATGCATGTGAGTATCAGCCATTTCCTTACTATTTTCTTTTTTTATTTATCCATTGTTTTTATTTCTTCGGCATCGCAATTATCAATGTAAGACAGATATGCACTTTCGTCTTCTATAGGAGCACACATACACAGACGCACACTCACGCACACACATATGCATAACACCATCTCTCGTCCATACACACACACACACACACGCACACACACACTCACTCACACCCCATTCCATCACCCATATCCTCACCTGCTCCCTCCCACACACACACACACACACACACACACACACACACACACACACACACACACACACACACACACACACACACACACACATTACTATCACCCATACATACCCATTCTGCCCACACCCCACACACCCCCTCCCATTCCCCCTCTCTCTCCCCCCTCCTCCCCCCCCACCTGCCTACTCATGCCCCCCCTCTCTCCCCCTCTCCCTCAGTGCCCTGCTGGAGATCAACAACCACACCAGGGAGGAACAGATGCTTCAGCAGATCTGCCTCATGCTCAACGATATCCAGGAACAGATCCACTCTCTGCGGCTGCCCGAGGACTCCCAGGTGGTGGAGGACCTCGCCGGGGCCTTCTCCGAGACCCTGCCCACCCCGCCCAAGTTGATTCAGGTGGGTGGAGGGTGGCTTAGGGTCAGTGATAAGGCCAGTAAAAGGTCATTACTAGTGTGGAAACTAAATTATATTCTCTTTATTTATTTATTTATTTTATTTTTTTATGTGAGTGCCCAAGTTGATTCAGGTGATTGAATGGTGGCTTAGTGTCGGTGATCAGGCCAGTAAAGGTCATTGCTAACACGGAGACTAAATTACATTCTCTTAACCCGTCCGCTGCGATACCAAAGCCAAATCCATGACAGTCGCAGCGGACGGGTTGAATGGTAACATATCACGAATGACATTACTAGTGCTGAAACTTAAATTACATTCTCTCAACCCGTCCGCTGCGATACCAAAGCCAAATCCGTGGCAATCGCAGCGGACGGGTTAATTAAACGGTAACATATCGCGAGTGACGGAGGAAAGAGAAGGAGATAACACGCCACAATCTATCTATCCATAATCTATTCTCTATTCTCATTCTCGGCGACAGGAGGAGGAGGGAGGAGAGGCGCCCGTCCCCCCTCCCGACCTACCTCCTCGGCAACAGTGAGTCTAGTGGCGGGGGTGGTGGTAGCAGTGGTGGTGGTGGTGGTGGTGCAGGGGCGGCGGCAGCGGCGGCGAGCTCCCCCTTCCTGCCTAGGGTACACCAGCGCACCTCCTCGGGCTACCTGTGTCCCCGACCTACCCCGAGTTCAAGGTGGGTGTTATTCTAGTGGTTTTTCTTTTCTTTTCGTTTTATCTTATTTTCTTTATTTTTCTTCCTCTTTCTACTATTTTCCCTTTCTTCTAATTCTCTTCTTCTCTCTCTTTCCATGTTTTGTTTTACTTCTTTTAATTTATTTTCTCATTTTCTTTCATTATCTCACTATTCTCCTTTCTCCCATTTTCCTCTTTTCCTATTCACTCCTCTCCACTCCTTTCTCCTCCTCCCCTCCCTCTGCACCTCCCCCCTCTTCACCCCTTCTCCTCCCCTTCCCCTCTTCATTCCTCTTCTCCCCTCCCTCTGCACCTCCCCCCTCTTCACCCCTTCTCCCCTTCCCCTCTTCATTCCTCTTCTCCCCTCCCTCTGCACCTCCCCCCTCTTCACCCCTTCTCCTCCCCTTCCCCTCTTCATTCCTCTTCTCCCCTCCCTCTGCACCTCCCCCCTCTTCACCCCTTCTCCTCCCCTTCCCCTCTTCATTCCTCTTCTCCCCTCCCTCTGCACCTCCCCTCTTCACCTTCTCCTCCCTTCCCTCTTCATTCCTCTTCTCCCTCCCTCTGCACCTCCCCTCTTCACCCCTTCCCCTCTTCATTCCTCTTCTCCCCTCCTCTGCACCTCCCCTCTTCACCCCTTCTCCTCCCTTCCCCTCTTCATTCCTCTTCTCCCCTCCCTCTGCACCTCCCCCCTCTTCACCCCTTCTCCTCCCCTTCCCCTCTTCATTCCTCTTCTCCCCTCCCTCTGCACCTCCCCCCTCTTCACCCCTTCTCCTCCCCTTCCCCTCTTCATTCCTCTTCTCCCCTCCCTCTGCACCTCCCCCCTCTTCACCCCTTCCCCTCTTCATTCCTCTTCTCCCCTCCCTCTGCACCTCCCCTCTTCACCCTTCTCCTCCTTCCCTCTTCATTCCTCTTCTCCCTCCCTCTGCACCTCCCCTCTTCACCCCTTCTCCTCCCTTCCCCTCTTCATTCCTCTTCTCCCCTCCTCTGCACCTCCCCTCTTCACCCCTTCTCCTCCCCTTCCCTCTTCATTCCTCTTCTCCCTCCCTCTGCACCTCCCCCCTCTTCACCCCTTCTCCTCCCCTTCCCCTCTTCATTCCTCTTTTCCCCTCCCTCTGCACCTCCCCCCTCTTCACCCCTTCTCCTCCCCTTCCCCTCTTCATTCCTCTTCTCCCCTCCCTCTGCACCTCCCCCCTCTTCACCCCTTCCCCTCTTCATTCCTCTTCTCCCTCCCTCTGCACCTCCCCCCTCTTCACCCCTTCTCCCCTTCCCCTCCTCATTCCTCTTCTCCCCTCCCTCTGCACCTCCCCCCTCTTCACCCCTTCCCCTCCTCATTCCTCTTCTCCCCTCACTCCACACCTCCCCCTCTTCACCCCTTCTCCTCCCCTTCCCCTCCTCATTCCTCTTCTCCCCTCACTCCACACCTCCCCCTCTTCACTCCTCCACTTCCTCAGGTTACTCCGCACCTACCGAGGGATGTACAGCCGGGGATGTGAGGCGCGGCTACGCTCCTCCAGCTGCACATGCTTCCAGAGGGGCGGCCAGGGGTGCCTCCGCCGGCCCCCCCTCGCGCAGGTCCGACGGGGAGCAGCGTGGGGTGGTGGGGGGCACTGGGGGGGCAGTCATCGGACCCTTGCCAGCGCCGCCCCCAGACCAGGGTACGGACGAGGAGCAGCCGAGGCATATTGTTCGTATCGTCACCGGGAGCCTTTACAGACAGGCCGCCTCGGATGTCCAGGTTAGAGTGTGTGTGTGTGTTTGTGTGAGAGAGAGAGAGAGAGAGAATCCGCTGCGTGAATCAAGCGTAATTGTTAGTGTTGGTGTGTTGTGGTGACAAGTGAGTGTGTATTTGTTTTCTGAATGAGTCTGTTGTACCGCAGTCTAAAATGATCTGTTGGGGGAGGCTGTTCCAGTGGTGTATGGTGCGTGGAAAGTATGAGTGCTTGTGTGCGTCAGTGTGCGTGTGATATGTTTGGTGTGTTTGGTTGTGTGTGTTACGAGTACGCTGGCTGTTTGTGTTGTGTAAGTATGTGTATCAGTGTCAATATGAGTGTGATCTTGTACATAAGTGTAAGTCTGTGTGCGTGTCTGCGTATGTGAAGAGGTTCCATGTTTATCTAGTGTTTATCCGCGTTGTGATACCAGGCGTTCATGTGTAATTGTTTGTAATGGATGTGTGTGTGCGTGTCTGCATATGTGAAGAGGTTCCATGTTTATCTGGTGTTTATCCGCGTTGTGATACCAGGCATTCAAGTGTAATTGTTTGTAATGAATGTGTGTGTGCGTGTCTGCGTATGTGAAGAGGTTCCATGTTTATCTAGTGTTTATCCGCGTTGTGATACCAGGCGTTCAAGTGTAATTGTTTGTAATGAATGTGTGTGTGTGTGTGTCTGCATATGTGAAGAGGTTCCATGTTTATCTAGTGTTTATCCGCGTTGTGATACCAGGCATTCAAGTGTAGCTCTTTGTAATGAACCTACCCGCCTTGGTGTTGATTTGCTCTAACCTATCAATGTGTCTGTGTGTGTGTGACTAATCTAAGGGCACTCACTAGCTTAAAACAAAGGGCAAAGGTAGTACCAGGTGTTCAAGTGTAGTTTGCAGGCATTTTTATTTATTTATTTATTTATTTTTTTTTTTCAGCGGGCTTTTTCTTCCACATTTGTTAGCTTTTTGTATTCCCTTGAACTGACTCCTTTGCTGTAAAAAAAAAAATTAAATAAAAAAAAGTTTGCAATGAACCTTCCCGCCTTGGTGTTGATTTGCTCTAACCCATCAATGTATCCGTGTGTGTGTGACTAAGCTAAGAGTTACTAGTTTAAGACAAAGGGCTGAGGGCCGTGTTTTAAGACGCCATCGCTTCTCACATCAACTATTTCTAAAGGTCAAAGAGGGGATCAAACTGTTTTTCATGAGTGTTTTTTAAGGTTCATGGCACAGAAGAAGCGTCACACTACCACCAGGGTCATAAAACTACCCCTGGAAAGGCCTACAGCTCCTACGAAAGCCATGTCAAATATGTGAACTTGGGCGACGAAATGTTTTCAAACACGACCTTAAGACAAACATGAACCATTTGTCATCACACAATTCTTTACACAAACCACCTATAGGAGGATCAAGGAGCCAGCCAGGAGGACGGATCACCAACTCCATCTCCTCCACCTCCACCTCCACCTCCGCCTCCACCACCACCACCAGCAGAACCACCCAGTCAGTCACCTCCACTCAGTACAGCCACCACCACAGCCTCCACTTCTACAGCGAGCACCACCTCCTCTTCCTCCTCCTCCTCCTCTTCCTCCTCCTCCTTTTCCGAGCAAAAAACGAGTCACGGCCACGTCCCTCCACCCCGCCCGTGTAAATAGACGCCGTGCATCGCAACAAACCCGTAACCGTGATCCCGCAAGTACCACCACCTCTATTACCAAGCCTCTAGATAACTTGAAAATCCTTAGTTTCAAAGCGCGTAGCCTAAGAAACAAATTTGATGAGCTGAGATGTCTTGCTCTAACAGAAAATTTTGACATAATTGCTGTAACCGAAACATTTATCGACACCACAAATATTGATTTAAGTTCTGAATACAACATAGATGGCTACAGACTCTTCAACAAAGATCGTGTAAACCGTAGAGGCGGTGGCGTCGCCCTTTATGTCAAAAGCTATTTGCAACCCACTGACAAAACACCGGGAAACAGTAACGTTGAACATTTGTGCGTGCGAGTAAACATTGCAAAAGTCAATTTAAATATATCTGTCACCTACAGACCTCCCGGGCAATCACTCGATGACGACCTTGAAATGTACAGCGTCTTAAGGCAGTCACTTAATAACAGCGACTCACTGATATTAGGAGACTTTAACCTCCCCCATATCGACTGGGCGACACTGTCAGGTACAGAAGGCGAGTCACATAGAATGATCGAATTTCTAGAAGAAAATTATCTAAGCCAAATGGTTTCTGAGCCAACTCGACAAAATAATATACTCGACCTTGTTATAACGACCCAAGATAACCTTCTCAGTAGTGTCACGGTAGGAGAACACCTCGGTTCTTGCGATCATAAATTAGTGCGCGTCGACATTAAAGCTCAATCATCAGTGACTGAAAATAAAGTAAAGGTGCCCAATTTCAAAGAGCTAACTTCGTAGAAATCCGACAAAAACTAACAGAAATACAACTATCAGATGACGGCAACGTAGAGGAAGCCTGGCTAAGCCTTAAAAATCACTTACTCACTCAGCAGAACACATTCGTCCCCTTGTGCGAGAAGCGAATTAACACTAATAAAGCCCACCGTGGTTTAATAGCGAAATTAAACAATCAGTCAATGAGAGAAAATTGTTTTACAGGTTTAAGAAAAAACAAAGCACGCCCGAGAACATTAGACTTTATAATGATGCCAGGCGACGAGTAAAAAGACTAGTAGGTCAGGCAAAGCGTAGATATGAAGAAAATATTGCAGCCAACTGTAAAAATAACCCGAAATCTTTCTTCAGTTACATAAACAACAGAAAGGCGATCAAAAGTGGTATTGGACCTTTAACAAACAGCGACGGTGCACTAGTGACTGACAGCCAACACATTGCAAACCTCTTAAACAATTACTTTTCCTCGGTGTTTAATACTAACAGTCTTCCTCTCGCTACCACCAACACCAGTACTATTGTAAATCTCGAGCATGCATTGCCTAATTTTGAAATAACAACCGATGAAGTCCTTAAAGCTCTCCATTCACTTAAAACAAATAAAAGTCCTGGACCTGACAAAGTATATCCAACTCTGCTGAAAGAAACGAAGAGCAAAATACTCTCCTCCCTCACAACCGTATTCCATATGTCCTTGCGACAAGGCATCGTCCCTTCAGATTGGAAAAAGGCTAACGTGACACCGATTTTCAAGAAAGGAGACAAAAAAGTACCAGGTAATTACAGGCCCATTAGTCTAACTTCGGTTGTAGGTAAGCTACTTGAGGGCATAATTAGAGACAAAATTGTGAGTTACCTTGAAAGCCACTCATTGATTGGGGACTCACAACATGGCTTCCGAAACAAAAGATCCTGCCTATCAAATCTATTAACCTTTTATAACGACCTCTTCACTGTTTATGACGTAACCAAATCACTGGACGTAGTCTATCTTGATTTCCAGAAAGCGTTTGATAAAGTCCTGCATCATAAATTACTTTACAAATTAAAGCAAATAGGTATTGACGGTCAAGTAAACCAATGGATCGCGAATTGGTTGAGCAACAGACAACAAAGAGTAGTGATTGACGGATTTAACTCAGAGTGGGCGCCTGTCACTAGTGGCGTCCCTCAGGGCTCGGTCCTTGGCCCAGTGCTCTTCATTATTTACATCAACGACGTGGATGTTGGACTCAATAACCGCATTAGTAAATTTGCAGACGACACAAAGATTGGTAACTCGGTTCTCACTGACGAAGACAGGCAAAGCCTCCAAGAGGATTTGCACAAAATTTCAGCTTGGTCGGATAGATGGGAGATGCCCTTTAACGTAGACAAGTGCCAGGTCCTTCAAGTTGGAACGAGGAATAAGAAGTTCGAATACGAAATGCGCGGCGTTAAACTCAAAGCGTTCAATGCGTCAAAGACTTGGGGTCAAAATCGCATCAAACCTCACATTCCCACAGCCATTCATCGATGCAGCAAATAAAGCTAACAGAATGTTGGGCTTCATTAAAAGAAAATTTGTATTCAAGAATAAAGATGTAATACTCACGCTCTACAACAGTTTAGTCAGACCCCACTTGGAATATGCGGTACAGTTTTGGTCTCCCCACCATGCAAAGGATATTGCTAAATTAGAAGGTGTTCAGCGTCGGGCAACGAAAATGATCCCTTCCTTGTGCAACAAATCCTACGAAGAAAGGCTTTCTACCCTTAACATGTTCTCTCTTGAGAAACGTCGCCTCCGAGGAAAACTGATCGAATGTTTTAAAATGCTTAATGGTTTCACGAATGTAGACAGATCAACATTGTTTATGATCGATGACAGTCTGCGCACGAGGAACAATGGCGTAAAACTCAGATGTAGACAAGTAAATTCAGACTGCACCAAATTTTTCTTCACCAACGTTGTAGTGCGAGAATGGAATAAGCTTCCACCATCAGTGGTCCAGTGTAACACGATTGACTCCTTCAAAAATAAGCTCGACCGTCACTTCCTTCAACGTAATATTAACTAGAGTAGAAATGCAACGTTTTGGAGTCTTCTGATTAATGTAAAATCACTTAGGTTTAAGGACAGACCACCTAGTCTGGACCATGTGGTCTGTGTGGTCTGATTTTCTATGTAAATCTATGTAAATATATTGCTACTATTACTACTACTACTGCTACCACTACTACCATCATTGCCTTCTCTGGGGCTAGTAGGAGTGTGACTATTGGTTTTAGGAGTGGTGTTAGGCGACTATTTGACACCCCACATGGATAGTTTCTACTATCCCACCTATTGGTACTATTACTACTACTACTATTACTACCATCATTGCCTTCTCTGGGCCTAGTAGGAGTGTGACTATTGGTTTTAGGAGTGGTGTTAGACTAGTATTGGACACCCCACATGGATAGTTTCTGCTACCCCACCTATTGCTACTATTACTACTACTACTACTACTACTACTACTACTACTACTACTACTACTACTACTACTACTATTTGCAGGTCCCGCAAGACCCATCCTGGTGCTGTGGTCCATCTAAGTGACTGCCCTGTGGAACCTGGGAAGGTGGGTGTACTACTACTACTACTACTACTACTACTACTACTACTACTATTACTACTACTACTTCTATTACTACTACTACTACTACTACTACTACTACTACTACTATTACTACTACTACTACTATTACTACTACTACTACTACTATTACTACTACTACTACTACTACTATTACTACTACTACTACTACTACTACTACTACTACTACTACTACTACTACTACTACTACTATTACTACTTCTACTACTACTATTTCTCTCTCTCTCACCCTCTCATTGTTTAGTACGCCACACTTGGAAATGTCAAGGCATATCACCAGCTGATGTATCTTTTTAAACCTCTCAAAATGTTCACCTTTTTGTCCATATCTCGGGTGTTTTTTTAGGATTTTATTTTTGAAAACACGTAAAACTGCCTAAATGTTTTGCCTACATGTGTGTTTCATCCCCGTTTGTTTACGTTTTGGGGTTAATGTACTACGCTTGGAAACGTAAACGCACATCACTGGCTACCGCATCTTCTAGGCCTCTCGAAGTGTTTACCTTTTAGTCTGTATTTTTGGTGTTTTTTGAGTTACTTTATTTCTGAAAACATGTCGAGATGGATCAATATATTGTCTACGTTCTTGTCTTATCCCCGTTTGTTTTCGTTTGGGGGTTAATGTGCTATGCTTGGAAATGTAAACGCACATCACTGGCTACCTCATCATCTGGGCCTCTCAAAATGTTTACGTTTTTGTCTGTATCTTTGGTGTTTTTTGAGTTACTTTATTTCTGAAAACACCTTTAGATGGATCAATATTTTGTCTACGTTCTTGTCTCATCCATATTTGATTTTGTTTGGGGGTTAGTGTGCTACGCTTGGAAATGTAAACGCACATCACCGGCTGCCGCATCATCTGGGCCTCTCAAAATGTTTACGTTTTTGTCTGTATCTTTGGTGTTTTACGAGTTACTTTATTTTTGAACATACGTAAAGATGCGCCATTGTTTCCTCTATTACCCCCAATAAAGCACTAACCTCGGCGTTCCCTCGGCAGCTCCTGATTGGCTACGAGAGCGGTCAGCTTGTCTTGTGGGACTTCAAAGGGCGCACCGCTGAAGTTCGCTACCATTCTGCCGAACCACTGAGGTAAGCCGTGGTTTTTTGCCTGTATCCTCGCTGTTTCTTCAGTTATTCTGTTTCCGAAAGTGCGGTTAGGTGCGTCTGTGTTTGGTCTATGTTGGTGTTTTATTCCTGTTCATATATATGTATTGGTTATTCAGCTACGCCTGGAAATGGAAACATACAGGATTGGCTAATGTGTCTTCTTGGTGTCTCAAAATGTTTACGGTTTCGCTGATATCTTTGGTGTTTTTTTAGGTATATCAATTCCGAAAGTACTGTTAGATGCACCAATACTTTGTTTATATGTGTACAAAATCCCATTAATTTTTATCTATACATAAATCTGCTAGGCTCAAAAATGTTGGACTGCATTCACATAATTATTCTTTGATGGCTCTTAAGTTAGTCAAAGTTTTTTGCTGATATCTTTGGTGTTTTTTGAGGGATTTTAATTTTGAAAGTATTGTTAGATGCGCCAATGTTTTGTTTATATATGTACAAAATCTTATGAATTTCTATGTGGACATAAATCTGTTAGGCTCAAAAATGTTAGACCATATTCCTACTTTTAGTTTATCAATATTTTTTACTACTACTACTACTTCTGAGACCACTAATACTATCACCACACTATTTAGGAGACCCATCAACCCACTAATCGACATCCCACAACCCCTAAAACTACCACCCACCTACTACCACTACCACTACTACTACTACTACTACTACTACCACACTTGCAGGT
>NW_026110806.1:72500-90000 GCF_024679095.1 Eriocheir sinensis
ACGATTGACTCCTTCAAAAATAAGCTCGACCGTCACTTCCTTCAACTTAATATTAACTAGAGTAGAAATGCAACGTTTTGGAGTCTTCTGAATAATGTAAAATCACTTAGGTTTAAGGACAGACCACCTAGTCTGGACCATGGGGTCTGTGTGGTCTGATTTTCTATGTAAATCTATATATAAGGACATACAAAACCACGGCCTCCCTTCTCAGGACTCCTGTGACATCAAGATCAAGGTCAAGATCAACGGAAGTAAACAGAGCGACGCTGCGGAGTCTGTCACGCCGCCCACGCCCACACAGTGCCCCCACGCCCACACAGTGCCCCCACGCCTCCACGCCCATCCAGTGCCCCCACGCCTCCACGCCCATCCAGTGCCCCCACGCCCACACAGTGCCCCCACGCCCACACAGTGCCCCCACGCCTCCACGCCCATCCAGTGCCCCCACGCCTCCACGCCCATCCAGTGCCCCCACGCCTCCACGCCCATCCAGTGCGTATTACAAGGTTATCTATGTCAAGTTTACCTGTTTCAAGCTTTTTGTGGCTGAGGTGACAGCTTGGTATTACTCCAGAATCACACCCAAGCTTACCCATGTCAAGTTTACCTGTTTCAAGCTTTTTGTGGCTGAGGTGACAGCTTGGTATTACTCCAGAATCACACCCAAGCTTACCCATGTCAAGTTTACCTGTTTCAAGCTTTTTGTGGCTGAGGTGACAGCTTGGTAACATTCCAGAATCACACCCAAGCTTACCCATGTCAAGTTAACCTGTTTCAAGCTTTTTGTGGCTGAGGTGACAGCTTGGTATTACTCCAGAATCACACCCAAGCTTACCCATGTCAAGTTTACCTGTTTCAAGCTTTTTGTGGCTGAGGTGACAGCTTGGTAACATTCCAGAATCACACCCAAGCTTACCCATGTCAAGTTTACCTGTTTCAAGCTTTTTGTGGCTGAGGTGACAGCTTGGTAACATTCCAGAATCACACCCAAGCTTACCCATGTCAAGTTTACCTGTTTCAAGCTTTTTGTGGCTGAGGTGACAGCTTGGTATCATTTCAGGTTTAATCTTAGGTAGCACCACTCCAAACCAACTTTCGTTGTAAATTAGCACGTGAGAGAATTTAATGATAATGCATTTTCGTATACGTTTTACCTTGGGGAGGGGCCAGGGGGGCAAGCCTCATTAAT
Source organism: Eriocheir sinensis (assembly GCF_024679095.1). Lineage (NCBI taxonomy): Eukaryota > Metazoa > Arthropoda > Malacostraca > Decapoda > Varunidae > Eriocheir > Eriocheir sinensis. Next base: position 73,693 of record NW_026110806.1, read on the forward strand.
TATAAAGTTGGGTGGCTTGGATTTTCTAAGTCCATTGTTATTGTTTCACGAGCGCCTCTATGCACAGACTGAGCCTCGTACCTGCCTTGCAGTGCACCAAACAAACTATATAGCTCCCAAGTCAGTACACGCACGGATCATTACAATTTTGGACATAAAACAGTCTCTATGATTTCTATGTTATTTTCTTGGCTATATTAAAGCACATAATGGCACAAGTATTTGTATTTTATAATTTTAAAAGATTATATTCAGGATGTATAGCTCTGTGGGTTGAATTGCGCGGGCAGCACCACGTAGGCATGTTTGCAGTCAATTTTCATCATGATGGATGGACCAGAGTCTCACTCTCTCACTCAAAATATCATTGTACTTCACCTCTCGGTAAGTGTTGACTGACTATTCAACCTCTTTATTGGTATGCATGTAGTTAGACAAAAGGACCGATTACTATCCAAAATTGAATGGAATAGTGACCCGGCGTGTGACATGTGTGCGTTTTGTGAATAGCGGTCGCATGAAGCTTGTCACGTGTCACAAACCAACTGGATATTGTTGGACGCGTACTCATAGTTTCAGTAAAGTGGAGGCCAGGGTGATGCGTAGCAATCGTTAGGTCACTAACGGCTCATATATGACAGCTGTCACAAATCTGTTGCATTTTGTACCCCAAACTACTCGCTAACAATGATCCACCATCAACTTACAAGAAGTGGATGGGTTAACTGTCAGTACTGTACCATATGTTTTTATGAAACATGACATTTCCCAAGAGTTGCTCAATTACACGGATTGGGGCGGCGGCGGTGGGGGGTGGGGGGGTTCCATTACAGTGACCATCCAATTACGCGCCCGACACTCCTCAACAGACCCGCTGCGGCGGCTGGTATGTTATATTGGAATAAATTACAAGAGTATACGTTAGGGACTTTCCTTACTTTAGACTAGGGAATTTTCCCTATATTTGATTTTTTTAGGGACATTTTGGAAGGCAATTTTTCAGTGATTTGTCCTTCCACCACCAAAACAACGGTTCCCTACAAGGATTGATGAAGCTAACCGATGGGTTAGGAATAGTTTTAGTACCGTGCCAGTATTTCAATCCATTACCTACCTTACCAAACAACACTAGCTATTCATATATCTTTTCTACAAATGTTCAACAACCATGGAAACGCTTTCAAAATCCAATTCAAGGACTATTTATTATTGAAAATATGGGATAATATTGACAAAAGTGCAGCCTCCTGTGGCGGCGGCCGCGACGGTGGTGCAACCGGTGTTGCGAGAAATACCTCTTCGCAGAAAGAAGTCGCATATATATGTGGGTCGAGGGGGGCGAAGCTCCCCTCATCAGCAGGTCGTAAAGTTCGGTTGGAGTAGTTTAAATATATTTGACATGCGGCGTGGCCCGTCAGAAATTACGCAGCGCGGGTGGGGTGGGGGGGGCCACTATGCCCACCATCCAATGACATGCCTGACATTCGTCAACAGACCGAATGCTAGGTCATATTGGAATAGACTACAAGAGTATGCGTTAGGAACTTTCCTACTTTTGAGATTTTTCTAGGGAAATTTTGGAAGCCCATTTTTCAGTGATTTGGGCTTCCCCCCCAAACCCCAGTTCCCCACAGGTCCCCAGGCTTGTCTTGGCGGGGTAGGGGGGCTGGGGTGTTGGAGGGGGTGGAGTGTACTTCTTAAGATTTACTGAGGTGACAGATAGGTAATATTCCAGAATCACACCCAAGCTTACCCATGTCAAGTTTACCTGTTTCAAGCTTTTTGTGGCTGAGGTGACAGCTTGGTAATATTCCAGAATCACACCCAAGCTTACCCATGTCAAGTTTACCTATTACAAGCTTTTTGTGGCTGAGGTGACAGCTTGGTAATATTCCAGAATCACACCCAAGCTTACCCATGTCAAGTTTACCTGTTTCAAGCTTTTTGTGGCTGAGGTGACAGCTTGGTAATATTCCAGAATCACACCCAAGCTTACCCATGTCAAGTTTACCTGTTTCCGTTCACCGGTGATGAGGTTTCAGGCCCCGGTCCACCTCCGCAGCAGCGCTCCACAGGGCCGCCAACATTACAACAGTAACATTAGCACCTAAAGTTGTCCTCAATCCTCACCAGGGTTGTTGATTTTTTTTAAATGAAAAAAATGGATTTTTTTTATTCAAATCAGATTTTTTTATCTAAGTTGATTTTATATATTTTTTTATAAATGAAAATAATTAAATGAATGTAAACCTCAATATTGTCTACATTAGTTTAAAACACATGTTGAAGTAACCTGGCTGGCTGTTTGAGCCAGGCCTAAGACTGACCAGCTGCAGCCAGCCAGCCAGCCAGCCTTGGCCAGCACCACACCACAACTCTGTCTAGTCTCCTAACAGTCTAACCAGATCATGTCATGTTTTGGACATGTCCTCACTGAAATTGCTCAAAGAAAAATGACTGCAGCTTCAAATCAAAGTATCAGAAAAGACTGTGGATGATCTATGTGTGTATGTGAAGTGATTCTTTGAAAAATAGGAGAATATGTTTCAATTATTTCCTTTACTGCAACCCTGATCGTCACGTTTGTAAAGTCATAGGATTTAGTGAATAAGTGAGTCTTCAGCGCTTTCTTGAAGATTGCCAGACTGCCACTGTTCTTAACCCGTAGAGCACCGTTGACGCGTCTCACGCGTTAAAAGCGATTTGCAATCATATACCGTTGACGCGTCAGACGCGTTTGCAAATTTCCATAATTAATTGCAATTGAAAGGACGCTCCCGTGTGCATCTATACGCTCATATGGGTCAGAGCGTCGACTTGTGAGTCAGCCTAGCCTCTCCCAGGCCAATATGCCCCCAGGGGTGACGTCGACCCACATGGAAAGTGAATTTGGGCGTGTGACACGAACGAAATCAAGTCCGAAACAAAGTGACAGACTGTGGTGAGAGAAGTCCTTCATCAGCACACTGTCAGTAGACTGTCAGCACACTGTCAGCACACTGTCAGTAGACTGTCAGCACACTGTCAGCACACTGTCAGCACACTGTCAGCAGACTGTCAGCACATTGTCAGTAGACTGACACCACGTCATCAGCACACTGTCACCCCGTCATCAGAACACCATCAGCACACTGTCAGCACCTCTTCAACCCCGTAACAGTCTGCCTGGTAAGCCATTTTTCGTGTATTTCCGGATATTTTCCTCGGCCAGTTTTCCGCCATGGTGCGGTGCACACCTTTGGGCAGAGTTGCCTTTGTCTGGGGTGTGCGTGTCCTCAAAGTCGCCTTTCTCAACTCTTCTGCCCATGACCGGAAGATTACCAAAATGAGACGGCTTTTTCAACTTCCCAAAGTCAAAAACATGACATAGGGAGTTTGTTGATGAAGGTGGCGATAAAACAACAGTTCTTGCTAGTTTGTGTTTGTGGTTTATGAAGCCAGTGTGTTCATTTTGTAGTCTTTCTAAAGTGAGGAAAGTGATCGGCTTAAATAGCTTGTTGAGCCGTGCGTCCTTGTTTAATCCCTTGACTGTGGATTTCCCACAACAAGACATCACCAAGCTACAGGAATGTAACAAAAGGTGGCTGCTACAATTCACTGAAGGAAAATGTAAAGTCATCCACCTTCGGAGGGGATATCCAACACAAAATATTGACAAATGGCATCGTTTGAATTGTTTCTAACGATGGCGATGATGTTTTCATTCCGGGAAGTTCTTGCTTATCATACAGTGATGCTTTAACATGGTCTGGGGTGCAACAGTAACACAACAGTGACCTCGTGAGCTCTATGTCCACCCCACCTGGCAGGGTTACCCACAGGAAGCTCAGGAAATGGTCATCGCCATAGGCCTATGGAGGTGCGGCCAGCAGAACAGTGGCCGCACCCAGCCCAAGAATTGGGGGAATTCTTTAAAATCTGACACACCAGAACAAGAAACGTAAGAATTTTGCAAGATTTTGGGTCAGTTCTTACTCGGTCTCGGGTAATTCTTGGTTCTAGTCTCAGTCCGCGTTGTAAACTCATAGAAATAGCATCCGTGCGCTTGTGTCATGTTTTCAGCACTACAGTGTCACTTTTTGTGCTTTAACCCGCTAGCAGCGACGGGTCAGATTTGTGGCTTTACCGTGTAGCAGCGACGGGCTAAATTTGTGGCTTTACCGTGTAGCAGCAGCGACGGGCCAAATTTGTGGCTTTACCGTGTAGCAGCGACGGGCCAAATTTGTGGCTTTACCGTGTAGCAGCGACGGGCCAAATTTGTGGCTTTACCGTGTAGCAGCGACGGGCCAAATTTGTGGCTTTACCGTGTAACGACGGGCCAAATTTGGGGCTTTACCGTGTAGCAGCGACGGGCCAAATTTGTGGCTTTACCGTGTAGCAGCGACGGGCCAAATTTGTGGCTTTACCGTGTAGCAGCGACGGGCAAATTTGGCTTTTACCGTGTAGCAGCGACGGGCCAAATTTGTGGCTTTACCGTGTAGCGGCGGCCAAATTTGTGGCTTTACCGTGTAGCAACGGGCAAATTGTGGCTTTACCATGTAAACCCCAAAATAGATGATACATAATCTGATCACAAATGCTTTGATATATATATTATGAAATGGTTTGTGTGAGTGATGATTTCTCCTCATTTTTCTTGCTTAGAGGGACCATTAAGAAACATGATCCCCGCTGCTACTGGGTTAATAATGTCTATGTTCCAATATGCTGTATGTTGACATGTTCGTCCTCCCCCACAGAGTGTTAGGAGTGTTGTCCGTGGCCAGGTCCAGGCACGATGCTTCCACGTCTCCCCGCTGATCTCTACGGCCCAGAAGGTGGCCATGTCCCACCTGGACCCTGGCTCGGAGATGCCCTACCCCAAGCTGCAGGCCAACTTAGATATCGTCCAACAAAGGTGTGTGAAAGGCTTTGAAGCTGACCCAATGTGAAATGTTTGTTCATAAATATGTAATTTTTAAGAATACATCAAATCCTCCTCTCTTCCTCTTACTAATAGTCTTCTACCTCTTAAATATCGAGGGGCTTCATGGTGCAGTGGTTAGCACACTTGCCTCACAACCGAGAGAGCCTGGGTTCGATTCCCGGGCGGAGTGGAAAAATTTGAGCGGGTTTTCCGATACCCTACGTAGCCCCTGTCCACCCAGCAGTGTACCAGGTATTAATCGGGGGTTGTGTCCCGTCTCCTGGGGTCTGTTCTCTTCTCCTATAATTCCTTCCCCTTCTGTCTCTCCGGCATATGACCACAGATGTTGCGCCCACTAAACCAAACTTTCTACTTTTTTTAAAATTCCGCCGCCATGTTGCCTCTCTTTCTATCTTCTATCGATATTTTCACGCTGACTGCTCTTCTGAACTTACTAACTGCATGCCTCCCCCCCTCCCGCGGCCCCGCTGCACACGACTTTCTACTCATGCTCATCCCTATACTGTCCAAACCCTTTAAGCAAGAGTTAACCAGCATCTTCACTCTTTCATCCCTATACTGTCCAAACCCCTTATGCAAGAGTTAACCAGCATCTTCACTCTTTCATCCCTATACTGTCCAAACCCCTTATGCAAGAGTTAACCAGCATCTTCACTCTTTCATCCCTATACTGTCCAAACCCCTTATGCAAGAGTTAACCAGCATCTTCACTCTTTCATCCCTATACTGTCCAAACCCCTTATGCAAGAGTTAACCAGCATCTTCACTCTTTCATCCCTATACTGTCCAAACCCCTTATGCAAGAGTTAACCAGCATCTTCACTCTTTCATCCCTATACTGTCCAAACCCCTTATGCAAGAGTGTTTCCCATGTGGTATTGATGTGCTGGATATCCCCTCCCAAGGTACAAGACTTAACATTTTTTTTCATTGAATTGTAGCAGACACTTTTTGCTCCACTCCTGTAGCTTGGTGATGTCTTCTTGTAGGAAATCCGCAGCCAAGGAGTTAACCAATCTTTCTAAGGCTGTTTCTTCCCCTTCCAGGCTGAACCGCCCTCTCACCCTCTCGGAAAAAGTGCTGTACTCTCATCTGTCCGATCCTTCAACCAAGAAATCGTCCGAGGTGAGTCCCACTACCTCAAGCTCCACCCAGACCGCGTTGCAATGCAGGACGCCACAGCACAGATGGCCGTGCTTCAGTTCATTAGCTCTGGACTGCCCAGGGTCACCGTACCATCAACCATCCACTGTGACCATCTTATTCAAGTACAGGTGAGGAAGCATTCTCTCTTTTTTTTTTTTACAGCAAAGGAGACAGCTCAAAGGCACACAAAATAAAAGGAAACAATAGAATGCAGCACAGCAATTGAGAATACATACAGTGGAAATGAGTTATTATATAAGATATGGTGTGTCAGGATGGGATGGGGGGGGCTTCGTGGTGCAGTGGTTAGCACACTCGCCTCACAACCGAGAGAGCCAATTCCCGGGCGGAGTGGAAAAATTTGAGCGGGTTTTCCGATACCCTATGTAGCCCCTGTCCACCCAGCGGTGTACCAGGTATTAATCGGGGGTTGTGTCCCGTCTCCTGGGGTCTGTTCCCTTCTCCTATGATTCCTTCCCCTTCTGTCTCTCTTCGGCATATGACCACAGATGTTGTGCCGACTAAACCAAACTTTCCAACTGTTCCCTTCTTTTATACTTCCTTCCCTCTTCTGTTTCCCTTCTCCTATAATTCCTTCCCCTTCTGTCTCTCTCCGGCATATGACCACAGATGTTGCGCTGACTAAACCAAACTTTCCAACTGTTCCCTTCTCCTATAATTCCTTCCCCTTCTGTCTCTCTCCAGCATATGACCACAGATGTTGCGCCCACTAAACCAAACTTTCCAATTGTTCCTTCTCCTATAAGTCCTTCCCCTTCTGTCTCTCTCCGGCATATGACCACAGATGTTGCGCCGACTAAACCAAACTTTCCAACTGTTCCCTTCTCCTATAATTCCTTCCCCTTCTGTCTCTCTCCGGCATACGACCACAGATGTTGCTCCCACTAAACCAAACTTTCCAACTGTTCCCTTCTCCTATAATTCCTTCCCCTTCTGTCTCTCTCCAGCATAAGACCACAGATGTTGCTCCCACTAAACCAAACTTTCCAACTGTTCCCTTCTCCTATAAATCCTTCCCCGCCTGTCTGTCTCCGGCATATAACCACAAATGTTGCGACTAAACCAAACTTTCCAACTGTTCCCTTCTCCTATAATTCCTTCCCTCTTCTGTTTCCCTTCTCCTATATTTCCTTCCCCTTCTGTCTCTCTCCGGCATATGACCACAGATGTTGCGCCCACTAAACCAAACTTTCCAACTGTTCCCTTTTCCTATAATTCCTTCCCCGCCTGTCTATCTCCGGCATATAACCACAGATGTTGCGCCGACTAAACCAAACTTTCCAACTTTTCCTTTGTGAATCTGTAGCTTGTGATTCTCCAAGATTACATTTCTTCATTGAATTGTAGCAGCCACTTTTTGTTCCATTTCTGTAGCTTGGCGAGGTGTTCTTGTAGGAAATCCACAGTCAAGGTGTTAACACTGCCTGACTTGCAGATCGATGGCCCTCAGGATCTCCAGCGAGCCATTGAAATCAGCAAAGAGGTCTACAATTTCCCGGCTACTGCTGGGGCCAAGTATGGAGTTGGATTCTGGAAGCCTGGCTCTGGGATTATTCATCAGGTGGGTCACAAGGAATCACAGCTGTTACTTAAGAACATAAGAACGCAGGAGTCTGCAAGAGGCCGGTAGGCCTGTACGAGGCAGCTCCTTTGACCCTAAGCTCCCGTGTATCTAACCCCACCTAATATCGCTGTCCATGAATTTATCTAGTCTATTTTTGAATGTGACAATTGTATTGGCACTCACCACATGACTGCTAAGCCTATTCCACTCATCCACCACCCTGTTAGTAAACCAATTTTTGCCTATGTCCCTGTTGAATCTGAATTTATCCAGTTTAAACCCGTTACTTCGTGTCCTACCCGGTTCTCTTACCAACAAAACCTTATGAATGTCTCCCTTATTAAAGCCCTTCATCCATTTATAAACCTCGATCATGTCTCCACGCACCCTTCGCCTTTGTGTATTTATATATTTTTCACAAGAGAGGAGACAGCTCAGGGGCAACAAATTACCCCACTTATATGTGCTTGGGGACTTTTACGGTTCACAGCAGAATTGTTTCCCCTAAAGTCATCTCAAACCTCCCTTGTTGAGGTGCAGAGATTTTATTCCTTCATATATATGTTACAGTAAGATTGTGAAACTTGGGATTTCGTGAAATCCCTAAAACTTTCAGGGAATTCGTGAAATTACTGTTTCACTTAGGGACTTCATGAAATTACTAAAATATCTAGGGATTTGATGTATTTACTGAAATGATACTACAGTTATTTCATGAAATCCCTGATGATAGTAAATGCTTCATGAAACTACTAAAATATTTAGGGATTTGATGTATTTACTGAAATGATACTTCAGTTATTTCATGAAATCCCTGATGATTGTAAATACATAGAACAACAGAAGATTTATTTTGAAATTTTATTCATAAATCATATCATATCATAAAAATCATGTATAAAATCAAGTAGAATGTATTAGTATAACATTCATGTTATTTTGCAATGCAAGAATAGACTGATTCAGCATGCTCTACCGTCCCTGTATTTAGCTGTGGTTGTGTTTCAAAAGCAATCTGAAACAAACAAACAAACTGAATAAACAAACTGTGTAAAGTTCAAGCAACAAACTGTGTAGAGTTCAAGTGATGATCAAAAGTAGCCTTGTTAGGTTAATTGTGTTAATATGTGTTATGCCACACTTGCAGTCAAACTTTGGGTTAAGGCAGACACAATCACTTAAAGTTAACACTGGCCTTTAATAGTAAGTTGTAACCCTCCACCACACAGCAGCACACGCACACCTGTTCACTAGGCAGCGCATCATTATTTACACTGACAGGTCTAGAAGCAAGTTTTCCAACCACTGAAGTTCCAATTCTAGAAGCAAGTTTTCCAACCACTGAAGTTCCAATTCTAGAAGCAAGTTTTCCAACCACTGAAGTTCCAATTCTAGAAGCAAGTTTTAGAACCACTGAAGTTCCAATTCTAGAAGCAAGTTTTAGAACCACTGAAGTTCCAATTCTAGAAGCAAGTTTTAGAACCACTGAAGTTCCGAGCATTCCATCTGTAAGTTGAGAGTGGTTTGAAAGATCAAGTGGTTGGAGCGCCCTGTACAGTTATTCACCACCACCTGCTCAAGGACTATCAGCCATGGCTGTACATTTTGTTTACTCATGACGATGCTTTGAGGTGACGAGGGTTTGCAGTGAAACCAGTAAATACATGAAATCCATAAATATTTCAGTAATTTCATGAAGTCCCGAAGTGAAACAGTAATTTCACGAATTCTCTGAAAGTTCTAGGGATTTCACGAAATCCCTAGTTTCACAATCTTACTGTAACATATACATACATGAATTGATACATACAGTAAGGGTTGTATCATTGTATCATAAGACATTTCAGTGCCCAAGAACACCTATTTGACAAGCTTTCGGAGTTGTGGGCATTTCCAGGAGTAGTTCTATGACCCTGGTGGTGGTGTGACCCTTCTTCTGTGCTGTGAACCTAGAAACACATATTTGACAAGGATTTCATAGGAGTTATGGGCATTTCAGGAGTAGTTCTATGACCCTGATGGTGGTGTGACCCTTCTTCTGTACTGTGAACCTAGAAACACATATTTGACAAGGCTTTCATAGGAGTTATGGGCATTTCCAGGAGTAGTTTTATGACCCTGGTGGTGGTGTGACCCTTCTTCTGTACTGTGAACCTAGAAACACATATTTGACAAGGCTTTCGTAGGAGTTATGGGCATTTCCAGGAGTAGTTTTATGACACTGGTGGTGGTGTGACCCTTCTTGTGTGCTGTGAACATAGAAACACATATTTGAAAAGCTTTCGTGGGAGTTGTGGGCATTTCCAGGAGTAGTTCTATGACCCTGGTGGTGGTGTGACCCTTCCTCTGTACTGTGAACCTAGAAACACATATTTGACAAGGCTTTCGTGGGAGTTGTGGGCATTTCCAGGAGTAGTTCTATGACCCTGGTGGTGGTGTGACCCTTCCTCTGTACTGTGAACCGAGAAACACATATTTGACAAAGCTTTCGTGGGAGTTGTGGGCATTTCCAGTAGTAGTTTTATGACCCTGGTGGTGGTCTGACCCTTCTTCTGTACCATGAACCTCAAGAAACACTTGTTAGAACCAAGAGAGCCCGGGTTCAATTCCCGGGCGGAGTGGAAAAATTTGGGCGGCTTTTCCAATACCCTACGCCCCTGTCCACCCAGCAGTGTACCAGGTATTAATCAGGGGTTGTGTCCCGTCTCCTGGGGTCTGTTCCCTTCCCCTTCTGCCTCCCTCCGGCATATGACCACAGATGTTGCGCCGACTAAACCAAACTTTCCTCTGTAAATGCACTAATACTAAACGACCTATTTCAGATCATTTTGGAGAACTACGCTTTCCCCGGGCACTGATTCTCACACGCCCAACGTAGGTGGTCTTGGAGGCCTGTGCATTGGTGTGGGTGGTGCCGATGCTGTTGATGTTATGGCCGACATTTCCTGGGAGCTGAAGTGCCCTAAGGTTTGTAATGAAGAGTTTTATCCTTGTAGTGACCAATGGATTAGGTGGCTCTGTATCTCTTCAAACCTGGCTGTTATGATTAGCATGGATTTGGCCTTTCTCTGCCTCTGTGGTGGATAGTGGAGTGTTTCCCATGTGGTATTGGTGTGCTGGATATCCCTTCACTGGTAGCCTGGTAACATACACTCCCAGGTCTTTCTCTGCCTCTGTGGTGGATAGTGGAGTGTTTCCCATGTGGTATTGGTGTGCTGGATATCCCTTCATTGGTAGCCTGGTAACATACACTCCCAGGTCTTTCTCTGCCTCTGTGGTGGATAGTGGAGTGTTTCCCATGTGGTATTGGTGTGCTGGATATCCCTTCACTGGTAGCCTAGTAACATACACTCCCAGGTCTTTCTCTGCCTCTGTGGTGGATAGTGGAGTGTTTCCCATGTGGTATTGGTGTGCTGGATATCCCTTCACTGGTAGCCTGGTAACATACACTCCCAGGTCTTTCTCTGCCTCTGTGGTGGATAGTGGAGTGTTTCCCATGTGGTATTGGTGTGCTGGATATCCCTTCACTGGTAGCCTGGTAACATACACTCCCAGGTCTTTCTCTGTGGTGGATAGTGGAGTGTTTCCCATGTGGTATTGGTGTGCTGGATATCCCTTCACTGGTAGCCTGGTAACATACACTCCCAGGTCTTTCTCTGCCTCTGTGGTGGATAGTGGAGTGTTTCCCATGTGGTATTGGTGTGCTGGATATCCCTTCACTGGTAGCCTGGTAACATATACTCCCAGGTCTTTCTCTGCCTCTGTGGTGGATAGTGGAGTGTTTCCCATGTGGTATTGGTGTGCTGGATATCCCTTCACTGGTAGCCTGGTAACATACACTCCCAGGTCTTTCTCTGCCTCTGTGGTGGATAGTGGAGTGTTTCCCATGTGGTATTGGTGTGCTGGATATCCCTTCACTGGTAGCCTGGTAACATACACTCCCAGGTCTTTCTCTGTGGTGGATAGTGGAGTGTTTCCCATGTGGTATTGGTGTGCTGGATATCCCTTCACTGGTAGCCTGGTAACATACACTCCCAGGTCTTTCTCTGTGGTGGATAGTGGAGTGTTTCCCATGTGGTATTGGTGTGCTGGTTATCCCTTCACTGGTAGCCTGGTAACATACACTCCCAGGTCTTTCTCTGTGGTGGATAGTGGAGTGTTTCCCATGTGGTATTGGTGTGCTGGATATCCCTTCACTGGTAACCTGGTAACATACACTCCCAGGTCTTTCTCTGCCTCTGTGGTGGATAGTGGAGTGTTTCCCATGTGGTATTGGTGTGCTGGATATCCCTTCACTGGTAGCCTGGTAACATACACTCCCAGGTCTTTGTCTGCCCCTGTGGTGGATAGTGGAGTGCTTCCCATGTGGTATTGGTGTGCTGGGTATCCCCTCCCAAGGTGCAAGACATTAGATTTTCCTTCATTGAATTGTAGCAGACACTTTTTGATCCATTGCTGTAGCTTGGAAATGTTGTCTTGTAGGAAATCTGCAGTCAAGGAGTTGAGTATATAGTGTTGGGCTTTGTGCTGTAGTACATTATATCTATCTATCTATATGAGAGAGAGAGAGAGAGAGAGAGAGAGAGAGAGAGAGAGAGAGAGAGAGAGAGAGAGAGATTTGTGACTGACTCTCATGTTATAATAATATCTGTCTCATACTATAACAATATAACTCTTTCCTTAGGTAACTTACTTAATTAATAATGTCTTGTGCTTTACCTGTCTATTTGAGCATGTGTGTGTGTGTGTGTGTAAGGCTGTCAGTTCTACTCTCTCTAAATGTATGTTTCTCTCTCTCTCTGTCTCTCTCTCTCTCTCTCCTACTTACTCTTCCTCCTCCGTTCATCAAATTTATACCCATTTCCTTCCTTCCTTTCCTCTCCTTCCTTAAATCTCTCTCTTCCATTTCATTCCATTAATAAAAATTTGTATTCACAGATTCGGAGGAAGAAGAAGAGGAGGAAGAGATAACAAGAGGAACAGAAGAAGGAGAAGAAGTAATCTCTCTCTCTCTCTCTCTCTCTCTCTCTCTCTCTCTCTCTCTCTCTCTCTCTCTCTCTCTCTCACACACACACACACACACACACACACACACACACAGTAAAACACAATTTCTTCATAATTTCAAAAACTTTATTAATATATATTTTGACAACGTTCAATCAGGCTCCACAGACTGGCTCCTCCCCGAACCCTTCTGTGGGGGCATAATTTGAGCCCCATAGAAGGCCGGGGGAAGATCTCGCCTATGGAACCTTATACACAGACATACATATATACACACAGAGAGTACCTCCTCTCTCTCTTTCCTCCTCCTCCTCCTCCTCTTGATGTGGCAGTGTCAGGAGAAGAGATCACCTGGGAGACTGAACAAGTCCTGGAGATGTTCAAGAAGGAAAATATATATATATATATATATATATATATATATATATATATATATATATATATATATATATATATATATATATATATATATATATATATATCTATATATCTATATACTCACTCACCTCACCTCACCACAGCCCACAGGACCCCACAGGATGTCTCACCACAGTATGTTGACAATCCCCACAGACACATACCCCCCAGCCACATAAAAGGACCCCCCCCCCCCTCTCAGGTCACAAGGTCAACAGGATGTCACCCTACAGACACATGCCCTCTTAGACAGCAACCCAACCCACACCATAGATAGCCACATGACCTCCCCTGTGTGTGTGTGTGTGTGTGTGTGTGTGTGTGTGTGTGTGTGTGTGTGCTGTTGATAAATAAAGATGGACTTGTAGTGTGTGTTATTATTATTGTTATTCCAATGGGTTTGAAGAGAGAGAGAGAGAGAGAGAGAGAGAGAGAGAGAGAGAGAGAGAGAGAGAGAGAAATAAAGCAGATGTAAAAGGGAGAGAGAAAATGCTATGGATTAGAAGGAAGACGATAATGCGGCTGAAGGGAGAGGAGATGAAAGAAGGGAGAGAGCAAAGAAAGAGGGAGGGAGAGAAAATAAATAATGGAACAAGAGAGAAAGACTGGAAAGGAAGGGAGAGGGAGGGACAGGAGTCTTGCCCTTACAACATTTATCTGGACCTCTGCAGACTGGGAACTTAGGGGAGAGGGAGAGGAAGGGAGGGAAGGAGAGGGAGGGACAGGAGTCTTGCCCATACAACAATTATCTGGACCTCCACAGACTGGGAACTTGGGGGAGAGGGAGAGGAAGGGAGGGAAGGAGAGGGAGGGACAGGAGTCTTGCCCTTACAACAATTATCTGGACCTCCACAGACTGGGAACTTGGGGGAGAGGGAGAGGAAGGGAGGGAAGGAGAGGGAGGGACAGGAGTCTTGCCCTTACAACAATTATCTGGACCTCCACAGACTGGGAACTTGGGGGAGAGGGAGAGGAAGGGAGGGAAGGAGAGGGAGGGACAGGAGTCTTGCCCATACAACAATTATCTGGACCTCCACAGACTGGGAACTTGGGGGACAGGTGGAGAGGAAGGGAGGGAAGGAGAGGGAGGGACAGGAGTCTTGCCCATACAACAATTATCTGGACCTCCACAGACTGGGAACTTGGGGAACAGGTGGAGAGGAAGGAGGAAGGAGAGGGAGGGACAGGAGTCTTGCCCATACAACAATTATCTGGACCTCTGCAGACTGGGAACTTGGGGAGAGAGGAGAGGAAGGGAGGAAGGAGAGGGAGGGACAGGAGTCTTGCCCATACAACAATTATCTGGACCTCTAACTAACTAACTAACTAAGATAATGACAACAACTCTATGACAAAGAGCAGCAGACAGCCAGGCACTTGATGAAAAGCATAGGACAAGTGAAGCTTCTGGGTCATGTGCTGAGGAGAGTGACTGCTTGCTTGGAAGGAAGAGCAAGTCAGAATGGCTGGCCTGCTGCAAGACATGGATGGCAGACACTGTGTGGCTTATGAAAGGGTGGGGAAGGGACAGGAAGGGAAGGGACAGGAAGGGATGGGGAAGGAAAAGGAAGGAAAGGGAAGGGAAGGAAGGAAGGAAGGAGGAAGGAAGGAAGGAAAGAAAAGGAAGGGAAGGGAGAGGTCCATGGTCGCCTTGCCCCCTCGCTGAAGGTACAGACGACTTGAATCAGAAAGAAAGGAAGGTCGCTTGAACTTGGGACTTCCTTCAGCTATTTCTTGGACTATGATGGACTGTAGGGGCTGACTCTGGGGTCTTCTGAGATGGTCTTCCTTCCTTCCTTTGGTTCTTCCTTTCGAAGTTTTCCGGAGCTGTGGACAAACAGACTCATTAGCATCCTGTTGTTGTTGTTGTTGTTGTTATTTCCCTTCCTTTTCTTTCCATTCCCTTTCGTTCCTTCCTTTCCCTTCCCTTCCTTTCCTTCCCTCCCTTCCTTCCTCCCTTCCTTCCTTCCTTTCCATTTCCTTTCTTTCCCTTCCCTTCCCTTCTTATCCCTTCCTTTCCCATCCTCTCCTTTCCCTTCCCTTCCTTCCTTTCCCTTCCTATTCTTTCCTCCACCCCTGACAGTCTGCCCCGAGCTGCCCCGTCCATTCCAAGTCCCCCCCGGCAGGATGGATCTTTCAGCGTAAAATTCAAACTACCGTTTCCAAGCATCCTATTTCATCCTTAACACATTTCCTAACTGTTTTAAGCTGTGGATCATTGCCTCAGTGCACAGGGGAGTAACACACACACACATGGATTGGAGTAAAACAGAGTGAAGATGCTGGTTAACTCTTTCATCCCTATACTGTCCAAATCCCTTATGCAAGAGTTAACCAGCATCTTCACTCTTTCATCCCTTTACTGTCCAAATCCCTTACGCAAGAGTTAACCAGCATCTTCACTCTTTCATCCCTTTACTGTCCAAATCCCTTACGCAAGAGTTAACCAGCATCTTCACTTTCATCCCTATACTGTCCAAATCCCTTACACAAGAGTTAACCAGCATCTTCACTCTTTCATCCCTATACTGTCCAAATCCCTTATGCAAGAGTTAACCAGCATCTTCACTCTTTCATCCCTATACTGTCCAAATCCCTTACGCAAGAGTTAACCAGCATCTTCACTCTTTCATCCCTTTACTGTCCAAATCCCTTATGCAAGAGTTAACCAGCATCTTCACTCTTTCATCCCTATACTGTCCAAATCCCTTATGCAAGAGTTAACCAGCATCTTCACTCTTTCATCCCTTTACTGTCCAAATCCCTTATGCAAGAGTTAACCAGCATCTTCACTCTTTCATCCCTCACGCTGGTAAGCTCTGGAACAATCTTCCTTCATCTGTATTTCCTCCTGCCTATGACTTGAACTCTTTCAAGAGGAGGGTATCAGGACACCTCTCCTCCCGAATTTGACCTTGCTTTTGGCCGCCTCTTCTGATTCTTTTATGGGAGCAGCGATTAGCGGGCTTTTTTTTATTATTGTTTTCTTTTTTTGTGTGCCCTTGAACTGACTCCTCTGGTGTAAAAAAAAAAAAATGGTCACGCATCTTAGCCATCTACCTCCGTTTTGGGTCGTGAAAAAAAAAAAAATCAAATGCTTGACTCCGAGTTAGTTGAAGGACTTAACTGAACCACAGCTGTTTGTCCTCGCCTCCTGTAAGTCTCCTGTACCGCTGTTTGCACCTATTATCACACCCTCGTCAAGCCATCACACACACACACACAC
>NW_026110806.1:92500-105000 GCF_024679095.1 Eriocheir sinensis
CCAACTTTTCTATGTCTTTTCTGTAGGGAGACCAAACTGTACACAGTACTCTAGACGGGGTCGAACCAACGAATTATACAGTTTTAATATTACTTTTTCCGATTTATTATTAAAGACTCGTCCGATGAAGCCAAGCAATTTGTTTGCAGTTTTAACTACCTCTGAACAATGCTGACCGGGCTTTAAATCGCTTGATATAGTGATTCCAAGATCCTTTTCTTCACTTACTGCAGAAAGTTGTTGGCCATTCTTTACGTACCGAGCGCGATTGTTATTTTTTCCGATGTGCAACACTTTACATTTGTCAACGTTAAATTTCATTTGCCATTGATTGGCCCAACGTGCAAGTCCATCTAGGTCTGACTGTAAGGCTTCTTCGTCGAGTGTCGCAGTTACTTGACTAGCAATTTTTGGGTCATCAGCAAATTTTGATACTTTGCAAGTGAGCCCATCATCGATATCATTAACATAAATTAAGCAGAGCATGGGGCCAAGCACTGAGCCTTGAGGTACGCCGCTTCTAACGTCAAGCCAGTTAGATGTAACACCGTTTAGAACTACTCTCTGTTTCCGCTCAGAGAGCCAGTCCACAAGCCAATTGTGAATGTTACCCGAGATACTGTGCGCCAGTAGTTTGCTGAGCAATCGTTGGTGGGGGACCTTATCAAATGCCTTTTGAAAATCCAGATATATGATATGTACTGATCTGCTTTCATCGAACACCTCAAAAATATAATGAAAAAAAATCAAGTAAGTTAGTTAAACACGAACGTTTACTACGAAAGCCATGTTGCGAATTATTTATCATATTATTTTCTTCGAAAAATTTCACCATATTGTCGCGAATGATAGTCTCCATTAACTTACAAACAATAGATGTCAGGCTAATTGGTCGATAGTTTCCTGGATGAGACTTGTCCCCCTTTTTGAAAATTGGTGTGACATTTGCAAGTTTCCAATCTGACGGAACTTTTCCAGCTGTTAAAGATTTATTGAATATGATGGAATAGATGGGAATGGAATGGAATGGAATGGAAGGGAAGAGAAGGGACAGGAAGGGATGGGAAGGGAAGGGAAGGGATGGGAATGGAAGGGATGGGAAGGGATAGGATTGGAAGGGAAGGGATGGGAAGGGATGGGATGGGAAAGGATGGGATGGGAGAGGAAGGGATCGGATGGGAAGGAAAGGGATGGGAAGGAAAGGGATGGGAAGGGAAGGGAAGGAAAAGGAAGGGATGGAAAGGGAAGGGATGGGAAAGGAAGGGAAAGGATGGGATGGGATGGGATGGGAAGGGTAGGGATGGGATAGGAAGGGAAGGGATGGGAATGGAAGGGATGGGAAGGGATAGGATTGGAAGGGAAGGGATGGGAAGGGATGGGATGGGAAAGGATGGGATGGGAGAGGAAGGGATGGGATGGGAAGGGAAGGAAAGGGATCGGAAGGAAAGGGATGGGAAGGGAAGGGATGGGAAGGAAAAGGAAGGGATGGAAAGGGAAGGGATGGGAAAGGAAGGGAAAGGATGGGATGGGAAGGGTAGGGATGGGATAGGAAGGGAAGGGATGGGAATGGAAGGGATGGGATGGGAAGGGAAGGGATAGGAAGGGAAGGGAAGGAATGGGAAGGAAAAGGAAGGGATGGAAAGGGAAGGGTTGGGAAAGGAAGGGAAAGGATTGGATGGGATGGGATGAGAAGGTAAGGGATGGGAAGGGAAGGGAAGAGATGGGAAGGGAAGAGAAGGGATGGGAAGGGAAGAGAAGGGATGGGAAGGGAAGAGAAGGGCTGGGAAGGGAAGTGTAGGGAAGGTATGGGAAGGGAATGGAAGGGATGGACAGGGACGGGTGGGGAAAGGACGGGAAAGGAAGGGAAAGGTTTGAATGGGATGGGTTGAGATGGTAAGGTATGGGAAGGAAGGAAGGGATGGAAGGATGAGAGAAGATGGGAAGGGAAGAGATGGGAAGGGAAGAGAAGGGATCCAAATAAATTAAACCAAACCTAACATAAGGGGAAAGTCCACCGTGGATTAAAATTGCATCTCTGGCCATGAATAATTTGTATGTTGTATATATCAGTACCTTTGTTATCATATGAACATTTCAAGCTGATCAGATGAAAGGAAAAATTAAGAAAATTATTTTTTGTTTTTACGAAAAATTTGAATTAATTTTTCTCAGCCATTTTTTTACTGATTTTCTTGTGACGCGCACATCTGATAACTCATTGCTATTATAACAACTTGTCAAGATGGTTTCTTGAAAACTGTTTTTGTCAATCTGTAAATTTTTTATTTTTTATATTTGAAAAAAAGAAAAAAAATTCTGATATATTGAACCTATGCCATTTTTCAAAAAACATCTTGACAAATTTTACTACGCGAGCCACCATCTACCAAGAAAAAAATTAATTAGCGCGAAAGCCTCAGCGCGAGATCAATTAGAGCGAACCGCAATTAGCGCGAAATCAATTAGAGCGAACCGCAATTAGCGCGAGCCACCATCTACCAAGAAAAAAATTAATTACCGCGGAAGCCTCAGTTAGAGCGAGATCAATTAGAGCGAGCCGCAATTAGCGCGAGCCACCATCTACCAAGAAAAAAATGAATTAGCGCGAAAGCCTCAGTTAGCCCGGCCGCCCCTCACGGCGGGAGTCTGTTCTCGCTCCCCCAATAAACGTATCTATTCATCGCTGACCTCTGACTCCACCTCTCACCCCAACAACAAGCTTTTATATTAATGATGAAAACCTTCCTAACACACACACACACACACACACACACACACACACACACACACACACACACACACACACACACACATACCATTTTAGCGACCTGCCCTGAAGCCAAGACTGTTAGTTCACGTGTACGGCTGGGCGCCCAAAACCTGAGGAGGAAGAAGAAAAGTTAGGCCCATGCTCTTCCATATGTTGGCACACAAGTAGGCCTACACATATTTGCCAAGGCTTTCACAGGAGTTGTGGGTATGTCCACGGGTTCATTTATTCTCTTTTCTCCTCCATATATTACGTTTAGCTGGCTCAAGTGGTAGTTTAGGGCTACCAGGCTGTAGTAGTACTTGGCGTATTGTCTTTACTGACCCCAAACTATCGCCCCATAAAGATAACAATATGCATTTATAATTATTGTTAAATTCGGTAATTACTGATGCTCTTTTTTGCAATATTTACGGGCCAGAAACAGAAAAATACAATGTTATGCCTACGGTAAGCTGGTAACATTGAGGGGAGTGAGGGAGAAAAATAAAGCTTTGTCCTAGGGTCACCTGGGTGTTATTCTATACATATACCGTCCCTGGCACCAATGACTGGCATCACACTGATTCTGGCACCACACAAATCTATGCCACTATGAACACTGCCTGGCATCACATGGCACTGTCTGCGGCACTGCATAACACCTGACCCCATGTCACAGGAGAGGGTAGGCAGGTCAGGTAACAAGACAGCCTAACACTGGGTAACTAGTAATCTGTCTTGCATCACATAATACTGTCTGTGGCACTGTTAACACTGCCTGGCACTCCAGGCCCACGGGTGATAAAAGAGCTGAAGGGACACTCAGGAAGATATTGCAGACCAGTGAGTTACATGAAGACTGGCCAACATTACACCCATCTATAAGAAGGCTGATACAAATGAACCAGGTAATTACAGACCTGTGAGTTTGACCTGTGTCATATGCAAAATAATGGAAACCATAATAAGAGAAAATTTTCAGAGCATTTGAAGAATTATCAACCACTCAGCAGAAAACAATACTACGGACGGGCAGATGATGAACGGTGCCGGCCGCAGCTCATTGCCGTGCTGGACCAATGGACACAGCATCTGGACGAAGGCAGCGCAGTGGATGTTGCATATTGCAATTCTGCTAAAGCATTTGATAAAGTTCCACACAGGAGATTAATTGAGAAAAAGTTATAACATCAGGGCAACATTTTAAACTGGATAGCAGCATTCTTTTCCATTTCCAGCAACTACGATGGGGTTTTGACAAGCGGACAGGTGGCGTGTTTATGTCACAAGGGTGTATTTTTACGCTCTTCCCTTTCTTCACCCTGGAGCTGGCAGTCTCACCGCCCATCGACCTGAAAGAAACCGTGAGGCCAGCGTGGAGAAATACACCCTTGTGACATAAACACGCCACCTGTCCGCTTGTCAAAACCCCGTCGTGTGAGCTAGAAATCTTGTAATTACCACCATGCCGTGCCCTAAACGCCCACCAGCTAGGAGCCGCTATTCCTAAGATTTACCAAAATGTTCATCCTGTAATAGAGTGGTGGACATCTGGAACAGCCTCCCTGAAGCAGTAGTGAGTGCACCATCAGTTAAAAGCTTTGAAAATAGGTTGGACAAGGCTTGGAGATCACAGAGACAAAAAGTTGAGCACACGGCAGCCACTGATATTGGGCACGGGTCCAGACACCTTCACCACCGCCCCAACGATCAAACTAAGTTATTTCGAGCCGGAGACACAGGTGAGCCTCTTCCGGAATTCTTCTGTGAGTTTATAACACCTGAGAACCCACGTCACAGCCCGTCACCTTAACACAGCCAGTAACAACCCTATCATGTGTCCAGGTAACAGAATACTACTAATGTCACCACTTGTAACACTCTCTGGGATCACGTAACGCATCTAAACACTGCTGTCACGTCACACTGCCAGGCACAGCAGAACACTTGACGTAACACAGGGCACTACAAACCGTAACACACATTCACCCAGTAACACAATAATGAATTATAACACTGTCTTACCCCAAATAACACTCCGCTAGGCCTTGGTAATAATCGGATAGGTGTGTGGTGTGTGGTGGACGTGCCGTCCGTGAGCTCTTGAAATAAGGTCTTTAAAATTGTAATCTGAGTGGTAAACAAAGAGAAACATGGAGAATAAACGAATGGATGGTGGGACTGAGAGGAAACCTGCAGGCAGAACAACAACAGAAATATCTGAAGAGGAAAGGAAGGAAAGTACAGGGGATGTGTGTGGGAGATGCAGTAAAATGGTAAGAGAAAAGGATATGGCAATTTTATGTGATATATGTGAGACATGGTACCATGCTAAGTGTGAAAAATACCACCAGATGTTTATAAGTTTATGGTGGAAGAAGAGGCTGGATCTCAATTTACTTGGCATTGTATTTCCTGCACGAAAGGATGTGCCAAACTAAAATCATATATAGAAAAGCTGGAGAAGACACAAGCAGATTTAATTGAGAAACAGGAGATAATCCAGGTTGAGGTTCAGGAGATACGTGAAGCAGTCAAAGTGGATAAAGAAGTTCTTGATAATGTTACTGGTAGGGTGGGGGTTCTGGAGGCCAGGGTAATGACAGACAAGGAGAGTATGCAAGATTTGAGTTCACGGATGGAAAGAGTTGAAATGAATTTATCAGACTTGAAGGAGTCAACCAAAAAAGAGATGAAGGAAGGAGAGAGGACATATGGGGAACATCAGGTGTCTCAGGGAATACAGAAAGAAATGGATATGAATACAGTATTTGAGGAACTAAATGATAAGAGGAAGAGGGAAAATAACATTGTGGTATACAATGTTCCAGAGTGTGACTCAAGTATGTTTCAGGAAAGAATTAAACATGACAGACAGATTATGAAACAAATTTTGAATGCATGTGGGATTCATGAAGAGAAGATGGCAAGAGTGGTAAGGCTCGGGAAAAAGAAGGAAGGCAGAGGAAGGCCCGTCCTAACTGTGTTGACTGATCCAGAAGTGAGAAATGATTTATTTAGAAACGTTAAAGAATTGGCCAAGGATGACAACTTGAAGAACTTTAGAGTGGCCTATGACTTAACCAGGAGGGAAAGACAATTGGATCAGGACTTGTTGGAAAAAGCAAAAAACTTAACGGAGACAGGGAAGGGGAAGCATGTGGTCAGAGGTCCACCCTGGAACAGAAGAGTTGTCAAGGTGGAGGAGCAAGGGTCACGGCCAGTGTAGAAGATAATGTTGGTACACTAGGGGTTGGTGGTGTAAAAAATGTAAATAGTAAGTTTATTGTTATGTTTACAAATGTGGATGTATATACTTGTGATAAGATTTTGGAATTGAAGTTATTACTGGATACCATGAGTGAAAAACCAAGTGTGATTGCTTTATCTGAAGTTAAACCAAAGCATTTTAGATACAAGAGAAATATAGTAGAATATAATATTGATGGATATGAGATAGAGGAAACTAATATCTTTGGTAATGTTGGCAGAGGTCTACTGATATATGTGAAAAATGGTATCACATATAACAAGGTTGATTTAGTCTCAAATTTTTGTGAATATTGCTGTTTGGAAATTGTGCTTCAAGGAGAAAAGATAATTTTAACATTAATATACAGGAGTCCAAACAGCCTGGAGAGAAACAATCATTTGCTTCTAGACCTGTTTCAAGAGATGAATGAGATGAAAGCAACTTATAAGATTATAACTGGGGATTTTAATTTGCCACAAATAAATTGGGAAAATTACACCACTAACACTGGAATAAATGATTTTGGAACTACATTCATGGAGAAGGTGCGTGATTGCTTTTTGATGCAACATGTGAAGGATGTTACCAGGATGAGAGGAGAACATATGGGTAACACTCTGGACTTGTTCTTCACTAATGAAGAGTCAATTGTGGAAGAAGTTATGATTGGGAATCCTTTGGGGAGAAGTGACCATGCCGTGATTCACGCTGTGTGTGACATGGAGGAGACTCTGGCTCAAGAAAAGAAGACAATTTATTGGTATGAAAAAGCCGATTATGAGTTGTTGAGAAGGGAACTGGAGATAGACTGGAAGGAATACTTATCTGATGCTACTAATATAGAAGAAATGTGGAGTAAATTCAAGTCAAAGTTACATGTTGCAATAGAAAAGAGTGTGCCTACAAGAAGGATAGGGAATTTTAAGCAATACAGGAAGAGGACAAATGAAAATTTACAAATGAACAAGAAATTGTGGTCTAAGATAAAAAGAAAACAGAGGTTATGGATGAGAATGAAATCTTTAAAAGGGAATTTGAATGCATTCAGCAGGACAATGTATATGGAGACCGAGAAAGAGTACAGGAGACTGAACAATCAAATCAGAAAAGAAACACGAAATGCTGTGAAGGTTAAGGAAAAAGAAATAGCTAAAAACGTAAAAGAGAATCCCAAAGTATTCTGGAAATATGTCCAGAGTAAGGTAAAAAGTAAACCCAGGATTCCTGACTTACAAAAGGGCATTGCTGAAGATGGTAAAACTGAAAATGAATCGGAGAAAGTTGAAATTTTAGCAGAACAATTTTCAAAAGTCTTTGTGGAAGAGCCAAAAGGCAAAGTGCCAGACTGTGAAGTGAAGAGTATACCAACCTTGACTCATCTAGAAATTACTAAAGTAAAAATTAAAAAGATCATTGAAAATCTAAAAAAGCATAAATCACCTGGACCTGATGGGATACACCCTAGAATCATAAAGGAGGCTATGGAACAACTATTAGTGCCCTTAGAAATACTTTATCAATACTCCTTTACACACAAGGAACTCCCTCAGGATTGGCTCATTGCACATATTACTCCCATATATAAAAAGGGTGCCAAGTGTATCCCAGAAAACTATAGACCAGTCAGCTTGACAAGTGTCATATGTAAGATTTTTGAGACTATAATAAGGGAGGAGATAATGACGCACATGAGATCATATAATTTGTTTAGTGAAAAACAATATGGATTTATCCCGGGACGGTCAACGGTGCTCCAACTCATAAAAGTTATGGACAAGTGGACTGAAACTATTGATGATGGTTATGCAATTGATGTAATATATTGCGATTTTCTGAAGGCATTTGATAGAGTGGCACATAAAAGGCTTATAAGTAAAATTAAGAGTTATGGAGTTGGAAAAGAGTACCAGGAATGGATTACAGCTTTTCTAACACAGAGAAAACAAAGAGTGGTGGTGAAGGGGGAAATGTCAAGTTGGAAGCCAGTGATAAGTGGAGTGCCGCAGGGGTCTGTTCTCGGGCCATTGCTGTTTGTAATATTCATAAATGATCTCCCTGATAAAATATCAAATGATAGTGAAGTATATATGTATGCGGATGATACTAAGATCTTTAGATGCATTAAAGAAGAAGATGACTGTCGGAAGTTGCAGCAAGATGTGTTAGACTTATATTCATGGAGTGAAAAATGGTTATTAAGATTTCATCCAGACAAATGCAAATACATGAGAATAGGAAGAACATCTGTTGAAGATCAAGGATATCACATGGAGAAACAGTTAATGAGGATTACTACAGAGAAAGATGTGGGTGTCATTATAAACAATAAACTAAGTTGTGCTGACCATCTAGTAGAAAAAGTAAATAAAGCCAATAATTTAGTGGGAATAATTAGAAGAACTTTTGTTTCATTGGATTCTGAAATATTGAAATCCTTGTTTAAGGCACTGGTAAGGCCATGCATTGAATACGCCAACCAAGTATGGAGTCCTTACTTGGTGAAAGACATTGAAATTGTGGAAAACGTTCAGCGAAGGGCTACTAGGATGGTGCCTGAACTCAAGGGACTTTCCTACGAAGAGAGACTGAGGAAGCTGAGACTGCCCACACTGGCATATAGAAGAGCAAGGGGAGATCTAATTGAGGCCTATAAGATACTCACTGGGAAATATGATGATGCATGTACCAGAGGAATATTGAAACTTAGAGAAGAAAGCAGGAGTAGGGGAAATTCATTGAAACTGTTTAAGTCAAGATCACGGTTGGATGTAAGGAAGTATGCTTTCCCAAGTAGAGTAGTGAATAATTGGAATCAACTGCCTGAGTGGGTGGTGGCGGCAACAACAGTGATTCAGTTTGAATCCAGACTCGATCAATTCTGGGCTAACCAAGATTTGGAATATAATTACAAGGCTCAAATCATCCACCACACACTGCCACAAGTTGTTAACGTAGATCTGGAGTCACAGGCGTAAGCCTCTTCCAGGAGGTCTTCTGTAAGTATCTGTAAGTATCTGTAAGTACCTCTCTCTCTCTCTCTCTCTCTCTCTCTCTCTCTCTCTCTCTCTCTCTCTCTCTCTCTCTCTCTCTCTCTCTCTCTCTCTCTCTCTCTCTCTCTCTCTCTCTCTCTCTCTCTCACACACACACATAAAAGGACATAAGATAAACAGCTAAAACATGTCTATCAAACACATTCACAACTACTAACTAATGGAAGGTTCCTCCAGCCCCTCACCAAGCCCCTCCAGAGTACCGACCCTGCCCCGATACTCACCAACCATGGTCATCGCCTGGCTCTCGGGGATGAGGGCCGCCAGCATGGTGCCGTCGGAGGATATGTCCACACTCGCGTCGTTGTGGATCTTGCACTTCCGCACCACCACATTAGCCACACCTGCGGGCGGATGAGAGGCGCGGGTGTGGGTGAGGCAGGCGTGGTGTGAGGGTGTAGTGAAGGTGTGGGAGATTTTTTCTTACAGGAAGGGAGGGAGCTTAAAAAAATAAATAAACTGCTCCAAATGAAAGAAAAAAGAACATGAGGTCAGAAGAGGGGTCAATATGGGGGTGTGGAGGGGGGGGGGGGATGGGAAGAGCAAGTGAGAGTTTATGTTAGGGAGGATAAAGAGAAGTGAGATGTAAGGTACTAAAATTAACCTGTGTGTGTGTGTGTGTGTGTGTGTGTGTGTGTGTGTGTGTGTGTGTATCAGTGATGTGTGTGTGTGTGTGTGTGTGTATCAGTGATGTGTGTGTGTGTGTGTGTGTGTGTGTGTGTATCAGTGATGTGTGTGTGTGTGTGTGTGTGTGTGTGTGTGTGTATCAGTGATGGGTGTGTGTGTGTGTGTGTGTGTGTGTATCAGTGATGTGTGTGTGTGTGTGTGTGTGTGTGTGTGTATCAGTGATGGGTGTGCGCGTGGAAGGTGTTCACAGCCCCATCTACCGTCCGAGATGTCTGGGATGCGGCAGCGGGTGAAGTCCCAAGCCTGGATGCGCTGCGTGATGCCCAGCGCTGCAGGAGGGAGGTGGATCAGTGAGTCAGGCAGGTGTGTGTGTGTGTGTGTGTGTGTGTGTGTGTTTGGGCATGCAAGTGTTCTATACATATGTCTGTCATCTGTCTCTACACCAAAACCCCGCCCCAGCCACTTACTGGACATGCCCCGACAGGAGCTGAGGTGTGGGGTGAAGTAGGGGCGGCTGAAGATACTGTCGGCCTCCCGCTCGGCCCCCCGGTCGGGCGGGGCAGGCAGGTTGTTGCGGAACAACATGGCCAAAGGAGAATAGTGAGATAATGAAAGAAAATGAGAAAATAAATGAAAAGAAGTAAAACAAAACATGGAAAGAGAGAGAAGAAGAGAATTAGAAGAAAGGGAAAATAGTAGAAAGAGGAAGAAAAATAAAGAAAAAAAGAAAATAAGATAAAACGAAAAGAAAAGAAAAACCACTAGAATAACACCCACCTTGAACTCGGGGTAGGTCGGGGACACAGGTAGCCCGAGGAGGTGCGCTGGTGTACCCTAGGCAGGAAGGGGGAGCTCGCCGCCGCTGCCGCCGCCCCTGCACCACCACCACCACCACCACTGCTACCACCACCCCCGCCACTAGACTCACTGTTGCCGAGGAGGTAGGTCAGGAGGGGGACGGGCGCCTCTCCTCCCTCCTCCTCCTGTCGCCGAGGATGAGAATAGAGAATAGATTATGGATAGATAGACTGTGGCGTGTTATCTCCTTCTCTTTCCTCCGTCACTCGCGATATGTTACCGTTTAATTAACCCGTCCGCTGCGACTGCCACGGATTTGGCTTTGGTATCGCAGCGGACGGGTTGAGAGAGTGTAATTTAAGTTTCAGCACTAGTAATGTCATTCGTGATATGTTACCATTCAACCCGTCCGCTGCGACTGTCATGGATTTGGCTTTGGTATCGCAGCGGACGGGTTGAGAGAATGTAATTTAAGTTTCAGCACTAGTAATGTCATTCGTGATATGTTACCATTCAACCCGTCCGCTGCGACTGTCATGGATTTGGCTTTGGTATCGCAGTTAAGAGAATGTAATTTAGTTTCCGCGTTAGCAATGACCCTTTACTGGCCTGATCACCGACACTAAGCCACCATTCAATCACCTGAATCAACTTGGGCACTCACATAAAAAAACAAAATAAATAAATAAATAAATAAAGAGAATATAATTTAGTTTCCACACTAGTAATGACCTTTTACTGGCCCTATCACTGACCCTAAGCCACCCTCCACCCACCTGAATCAACTTGGGCGGGGTGGGCAGGGTCTCGGAGAAGGCCCCGGCGAGGTCCTCCACCACCTGGGAGTCCTCGGGCAGCCGCAGAGAGTGGATCTGTTCCTGGATATCGTTGAGCATGAGGCAGATCTGCTGAAGCATCTGTTCCTCCCTGGTGTGGTTGTTGATCTCCAGCAGGGCACTGAGGGAGAGGGGGAGAGAGGGGGGGCATGAGTAGGCAGGTGGGGGGGGAGGAGGGGGGAGAGAGAGGGGGAATGGGAGGGTGTGTGTGGGGTGTGGGCAGAATGGGTATGTATGGGTGATAGTAATGTGTGTGTGTGTGTGTGTGTGTGTGTGTGTGTGTGTGTGTGTGTACAAGGGTGTGTGTGGGAGGGAGCAGGTGAGGATATGGGTGATGGAATGGGGTGTGAGTGTGTGTGTGTGTGTACAAGGGTGTGTGTGGAAGGGAGCAGGTGAGGATATGGGTGATGGAATGGGGTGTGAGTGAGTGTGTGTGTGTGTGTGTGTGTGTGTGTGTATGGACGAGAGATGGTGTTATGCATATGTGTGTGCGTGAGTGTGCGTCTGTGTATGTGTGCTCCTATAGAAGACGAAAGTGCATATCTGTCTTACATTGATAATTGCGATGCCGAAGAAATAAAAACAATGGATAAATAAAAAAAGAAAATAGTAAGGAAATGGCTGATACTCACATGCATATCTGTTCTATAATGACGATGATGATGACAAAGAAATAAAAATCAATAAATAAAAATAAAGAAAATAATAAGAAAATGGCCGATACTCACATGCATATCTGTTCTATATTAACGATGTGTCTGCTGAGGACCCGGACCCCAATCTGCGAGTCCAGGGCCGAGCGAGACCTGGCAGACGGCCCCGGGGGAAGGTCGGCCCCGCGGATCGCCCCGAGCAGCCCCGACGACGACGACGCCCTGGATCCCGAGGCGTCATCCGAAATGGTGTCAAGGGATGTGTTGAACAGCGGATGAGATGGATTTCGGATGGAGTAGCAGGGGGTGGAGGCGGAGTGCGAGGCGGAGGACCTGGAGAAGTAATTACAGGGATGGCGGGAGAGAAGCCGCGCCATGGAAGAGCGGAGCCGGTCGGAGGAGAGTGGATTGGTGGAGGAGGAGGTGGAGGAGGAGGAGGAAGAGGAGGGGGCATCGGACCGGGAGGGATTACGGAGCGAGGAGAGAGGGACAGAGGATGGGGTGGAGGAACGTGGAAGAAGGGTGGAGGGC
>NW_026110806.1:110000-155000 GCF_024679095.1 Eriocheir sinensis
GATGTTGTTGTCTTATTTGGGTTATATATAGGTATGGTGAGGTTAGGATAGACGAGGTGAGGTTAGGTTAGGTTAAGTTAGGTTAAGTTGCTTTACACATAACACATAAGGTTGAATGAGGAGATAAGATAGATGATAGTGAGGTTGTCTTATTTGGGTTATATAGGTATGGTGAGGTTAGGATAGACGAGGTGAGGTGAGGTTAGGTTAGGTTAAGTTGCTTTACACATAACACATAAGGTTGAATGAGGAGATAAGATAGATGGTAGTGAGGTTGTCTTATTTGGGTTATATATAGGTATGGTGAGGTTAGGTTAGGTTAAGTTGCTTTACACATAACACATAAGGTTGAATGAGGAGATAAGATAGATGATAGTGATGTTGTCTTATTCAGGTTATATATAGGTATGGTGAGGTTAGGACAGACGAGGTGAGGTTAGGTGAGGTTAAGTTAGGTTAAGATGCTTTACACATAACACATAAGGTTGAATGAGGAGATAAGATAGATGATAGTGATGTTGTCTTATTTGGGTTATATATAGGTATGGTGAGGTTAGGATAGACAAGGTGAGGTGAGGTTAAGTTAGGTTAAGTTGCTTTACACATAACACATAAGGTTGAATGAGGAGATAAGATACATGATAGTGAGGTTGTCTTATTCAGGTTATATATAGGTATGGTGAGGTTAGGCTAGACAAGGTGAGGTGAGGTTAGGTTAGGTTAAGTTTTGTTGGTATTAAATATGGACACTGGTAAAAATAAGCAAGGTAAGGAAGGAAAAGTAAGTTATTTAAAGATACACTGTTAAGAAAAGTTATATATAGGTATGGTAAGGTTAGGATAGGCAATGCTAGATGAGGTTAGGTTAGGTTTGGTTTTGTTGGTATTAAAAATGGAAACTGCTAAAAATAAGCAATGTAAGGAAGGAAAAAAATGTTATTTAAAGATACACTGTTAAGAAAAGTTATACAAAGCTACATTTAAAGATACCAGCTGTTGAAAAATAAGGTGTAACAAAGAATGAAAAAAGTAAGGTATGATAAATAAAAACAACTGAAAACATAAAATAAAAAAAGTATAAAAACAAAATAAAACAAAATATGAGGAATAATAAATATAAATAAACATGCAAAAAATGAAAACATGAAATAAAAAAAAGGTATAAAAACAAAAAATAGTAAATAATAAATGAAAATAAACATATGCAAAACAAACTCCTGTATTACACCCAACACCCCCTACCCACCTTGAGGCCCCACACGCGCACCTCCCCGCCGAGGCAGCCCGAGGCCACTATCTCGTTGGAGGCGGGGTGGAAGGCCACACACCACGGGGTTCGCGGGTGTCCCTCCAGCGTACAGATGCACTGACCTGTGTTGACCTCGCTGACGTAGATGTTGTGGTCGCCGTGGGTGGAGGCGACCTTTGACCTGCAGAGAGAACAAGACAAGTTGATTGACCCCTTGACTATGGCTTTCCTACAAGACATCACCAAGCATTTATTTTTTATTTTTCTATTATCAGAATTTCCTTGATTTCTTATAATTCACTTGCGTTTTTTTACTGTACTTCTTTTCCCATGTCTTTTTTTATGCATGTTTTTTTATATCATTTCAAGGTGCCCATACCATCTCCATTCCTGTAAATAAAATAAAGAAATAAAACCTTGCCCCCCCACTCACCCATCGGGGCTGAATACCATAAGGAACGTGGACTTGGGTGAGCCGGGCAGTTGGCAGGAGAGGAGGTTGTGCTTGCGGTAAACCAGCATCTCCTCGCTGATGTGATGCAGCTGCGTGGTGGTGGCCCGGGGGTGGCGCGCCGGAACCTCGCGTCGAGCCAGCAGCACCGGCGTGGGGGCCAGCATAGGGTCATGGCACTGCCGCCGCACCTCCTCCCCCACCTCCATCTTGCCCTCCAGAAACATGTCATCCATCTGAAGGGGGGATGAGTGGGTGTGGTTAGAGTGTGCATGTATGAGTGTGTATTTACCTAGTTGTAGTTTAACAGGGCCTGGGCTTTACGCTCGTGTGGTTCTGTCTCCGTATCTACATTAATCCAACTTTTCCTTAAAGCTTTGCACACTCCTCGCTGATACTACATCCTCACTTAGTCTGTTCCAAACCTCTATATTTCTGTGTGGAAGCTATTTCTTTATGTCTCTCAAGCATCTCCCTGTGTGTATCTATTTGTGGTTTACAGGGCCTGAGCTAAGATGGGATAGTCCTGTCTCCTTGTCGATATATGTCCAAGCTCTCCTCATTTGATGCACACTCCCTGCCTCCACAGTCTCCTCCTTTAGACCATTACACTCATCCACACTTCTATATGGGAAACTGTACTTATTTTTTCCTTCAGACATGTTCCCTATATCAGCTTCTTAACCCCTTGACTGTGGATTTCCTACCAGAAGACATCACCAAGCTACAGGAATGGAACAAAAAGTGGCTGCTACAATTCAATGAAGAAAAATGTCAAGTCCTGCACCTTGGGAGGGGATATCCAGCACATCAATATCACATGAGAAACACTCCACTATCCACCACAGAGGCAGAGAAAGACCTGGGAGTGTATGTTACCAGGCTACCAGTGAAGGAAAAATCCGTGCCAATCGCAGCGGACGGGTTAACCTTACCTCACCTAACCTAATCTAATGTTCCTATGTACTTATATTCTTATGTTGCAACTTTGGGTGTATGTCTGTAATTTATCATGTATCTTCTACTTTATTTCTTGTATCCTTAACCCGGTAGCAGCAGGGATCATGTTTCTTAATGGCAAGCAAGAAAAATGAGAAAAAAATCACCCCTCACACAAACCATTTCATAATACCTATATATCAAAGCATTTGTGATCAGATTATGTATCATCTATTTTTGGGGGTTTTAAACTGTGGCACAAATTTGGCCTGTTGCTGCTACACGGTAAGGCCACAAATTTGACCCGTGGCTGCTACACGGTAAAGCCACAAATTTGACCCGTCGCTGCTACACGGTAAAGCCACAAATTTGACCCGTCGCTGCTACACGGTAAAGCCACAAATTTGGCCAGTCGCTGCTACACGGTAAAGCCACAAATTTGACCCGTCGCTGCTACACGGTAAAGCCACAAATTTGACCCGTCGCTGCTACACGGTAAAGCCACAAATTTGACCCGTCGCTGCTACACGGTAAAGCCACAAATTTGACCCGTCGCTGCTACACGGTAAAGCCACAAATTTGCCGTCGCTGCTACACGGTAAAGCCACAAATTTGGCCCGTCGTTGCTACAAGTTAAAGCCACAAATTTGGCCCGTCGCTGCTACATGGTAAAGCCACAAATTTGGCCCGTCGCTGCTACACGGTAAAGCAACAAATTTGGCCCGTCGCTGCTACACGGTAAAGCCACAAATTTGGCCTGTCGCTGCTACACGGTAAAGCCACAAATTTGGCCCGTCGCTGCTACACGGTAAAGCCACAAATTTGGCCCGTCGCTACACGGTAAAGCAACAAATTTGTCCCGTCGCTGCTACATGGTAAAGCCACAAATTTGGCCCGTCGCTGCTACACGGTAAAGCCACAAATCTGACCCGTCGCTGCTAGCGGGTTAAAGCACAAAAAGTGACACTGTAGTGCTGAAAACATGACACAAGCGCACGGATGCTATTTCTATGAGTTTACAACGCGGACTGAGACTAGAACCAAGAATTACCCGAGACCGAGTAAGAACTGACCCAAAATCTTGCAAAATTCTTACGTTTCTTGTTCTGGTGTGTCAGATTTTAAAGAATTCCCCCAATTCTTGGGCTGGGTGCGGCCACTGTTCTGCTGGCCGCACTTCCATAGGCCTATGGCGATGACCATTTCCTGAGCTTCCTGTGGGTAACCCTGCCAGGTGGGGGTGGACATAGAGCTCACGAGGTCACTGTTGTGTTACTGTTGCACCCCAGACCATGTTAAAGCATCACTGTATGATAAGCAAGAACTTCCCGGAATGAAAACATCATCGCCATCGTTAGAAACAATTCAAACGATGCCATTTGTCAATATTTTGTGTTGGATATCCCCTCCGAAGGTGGATGACTTTACATTTTCCTTCAGTGAATTGTAGCAGCCACCTTTTGTTACATTCCTGTAGCTTGGTGATGTCTTATTGTGGGAAATCCACAGTCAAGGGATTAAACAAGGACGCACGGCTCAACAAGCTATTTAAGCCGATCACTTTCCTCACTTTAGAAAGACTACAAAATGAACACACTGGCTTCATAAACCACAAACACAAACTAGCAAGAACTGTTGTTTTATCGCCACCTTCATCAACAAACTCCCTATGTCATGTTTTTGACTTTGGGAAGTTGAAAATGCCGTCTCATTTTGGTAATCTTCCGGTCATGGGCAGAAGAGTTGAGAAAGGCGACTTTGAGGACACGCACACCCCAGACAAAGGCAACTCTGCCCAAAGGTGTGCACCGCACCATGGCGGAAAACTGGCCGAGGAAAATATCCGGAAATACACGAAAAATGGCTTACCAGGCAGACTGTTACGGGGTTGAAGAGGTGCTGACAGTGTGCTGATGGTGTTCTGATGACGGGGTGACAGTGTGCTGATGACGTGGTGTCAGTCTACTGACAATGTGCTGACAGTCTGCTGACAGTGTGCTGACAGTCTGCTGACAGTGTGCTGACAGTCTACTGACAGTGTGCTGACAGTGTGCTGACAGTGTGCTGACAGTCTACTGACAGTGTGCTGACAGTGTGCTGACAGTGTGCTGATGGTGTTCTGATGACGGGGTGACAGTGTGCTGATGACGTGGTGTCAGTCTACTGACAATGTGCTGACAGTCTGCTGACAGTGTGCTGACAGTCTGCTGACAGTGTGCTGACAGTCTACTGACAGTGTGCTGACAGTGTGCTGACAGTCTACTGACAGTGTGCTGACAGTCTACTGACAGTGTGCTGACAGTGTGCTGACAGTGTGCTGACAGTCTGCTGACAGTGTGCTGACAGTGTGCTGACAGTGTGCTGACAGTCTACTGACAGTCTGCTGACAGTGTGCTGACAGTCTGCTGACAGTGTGCTGACAGTCTACTGACAGTGTGCTGACAGTCTACTGACAGTGTGCTGACAGTGTGCTGACAGTGTGCTGACAGTGTGCTGACAGTCTGCTGACAGTGTGCTGACAGTCTACTGACAGTGTGCTGACAGTGTGCTGACAGTGTGCTGACAGTCTACTGACAGTGTGCTGACAGTGTGCTGACAGTGTGCTGACAGTCTACTGACAGTCTACTGACAGTGTGCTGACAGTCTACTGACAGTCTACTGACAGTGTGCTGACAGTGTGCTGACAGTCTACTGACAGTGTGCTGACAGTGTGCTGACAGTCTACTGACAGTGTGCTGACAGTGTGCTGACAGTCTACTGACAGTGTGCTGACAGTGTGCTGACAGTCTACTGACAGTGTGCTGACAGTCTACTGACAGTGTGCTGACAGTGTGCTGACAGTCTACTGACAGTGTGCTGACAGTCTGCTGACAGTGTGCTGACAGTCTACTGACAGTGTGCTGACAGTCTACTGACAGTCTACTGACAGTGTGCTGACAGTGTGCTGACAGTGTGCTGACAGTGTGCTGACAGTCTACTGACAGTGTGCTGACAGTGTGCTGACAGTCTACTGACAGTGTGCTGACAGTCTACTGACAGTCTACTGACAGTGTGCTGACAGTGTGCTGACAGTCTACTGACAGTGTGCTGACAGTCTACTGACAGTGTGCTGACAGTCTACTGACAGTCTACTGACAGTGTGCTGACAGTGTGCTGACAGTCTACTGACAGTGTGCTGACAGTGTGCTGACAGTCTACTGACAGTGTGCTGACAGTGTGCTGACAGTCTACTGACAGTGTGCTGACAGTCTGCTGACAGTGTGCTGACAGTGTGCTGACAGTCTACTGACAGTGTGCTGACAGTGTGCTGACAGTCTACTGACAGTGTGCTGACAGTGTGCTGACAGTCTACTGACAGTGTGCTGACAGTCTACTGACAGTCTACTGACAGTCTAAAGACAGTGTGCTGACAGTGTGCTGACAGTCTACTGACAGTGTGCTGACAGTCTACTGACAGTGTGCTGACAGTCTACTGACAGTGTGCTGACAGTCTACTGACAGTGTGCTGATGAAGGACTTCTCTCACCACAGTCTGTCACTTTGTTTCGGACTTGATTTCGTTCGTGTCACACGCCCAAATTCACTTTCCATGTGGGTCGACGTCACCCCTGGGGGCATATTGGCCTGGGAGAGGCTAGGCTGACTCTTAAGTCGACACTCTGACCCATATGAGCGTATAGATGAGCACGGGAGCGTCCTTTCAATTGCAATTAATTATGGTAATTTGCAAACGCGTCTGAAACGTCAACAGTATATGATTGCAAATCGCTTTTACGCGTGAGACGCGTCAACGGTGCTCTACGGGTTAAGAACAGTGGCAGTCTGGCAATCTTCAAGAAAGCGCTGAAGACTCACTTATTCACTAAATCCTATGACTTTACAAACGTGAGGATCAGGGTTGCAGTAAAGGAAATAATTGAAACATATTCTCCTATTTTTCAAAGAATCACTTCACATACACACATAGATCATCCACAGTCTTTTCTGATACTTTGATTTGAAGCTGCAGTCATTTTTCTTTGAGCAATTTCAGTGAGGACATGTCCAAAACATGACATGATCTGGTTAGACTGTTAGGAGACTAGACAGAGTTGTGGTGTGGTGCTGGCCAAGGCTGGCTGGCTGGCTGCAGCTGGTCAGTCTTAGGCCTGGCTCAAACAGCCAGCCAGGTTACTTCAACATGTGTTTTAAACTAATGTAGACAATATTGAGGTTTACATTCATTTAATTATTTTCATTTATAAAAAAATATATAAAATCAACTTAGATAAAAAAATCTGATTTGAATAAAAAAAATCCATTTTTTTCATTTAAAAAAAATCAACAACCCTGGTGAGGATTGAGGACAACTTTAGGTGCTAATGTTACTGTTGTAATGTTGGCGGCCCTGTGGAGCGCTGCTGCGGAGGTGGACCGGGGCCTGAAACCTCATCACCGGTGAACGGAAACAGGTAAACTTGACATGGGTAAGCTTGGGTGTGATTCTGGAATATTACCAAGCTGTCACCTCAGCCACAAAAAGCTTGAAACACGTAAACTTGACATGGGTAAGCTTGGGTGTGATTCTGGAATATTACCAAGCTGTCACCTCAGCCACAAAAAGCTTGAAACAGGTAAACTTGACATGGGTAAGCTTGGGTGTGATTCTGGAATATTACCAAGCTGTCACCTCAGCCACAAAAAGCTTGAAACAGGTAAACTTGACATGGGTAAGCTTGGGTGTGATTCTGGAATATTACTGACCCATCACCTGAACCTCCCCAAAAAAGCTTGAAATAGATAACCTTGTAATACGCACTGGATGGGCGTGGAGGCGTGGGGGCACTGGATGGGCGTGGAGGCGTGGGGGCACTGGATGGGCGTGGAGGCGTGGAGGCGTGGGGGCACTGTGTGGGCGTGGGGGCACTGGATGGGCGTGGAGGCGTGGGGGCACTGGATGGGCGTGGAGGCGTGGGGGCACTGTGTGGGCGTGGGGGCACTGGATGGGCGTGGGGGCACTGTGTGGGCGTGGGGGCACTGGATGGGCGTGGGGGCACTGTGTGGGCGTGGGGGCACTGTGTGGGCGTGGGCGGCGTGACAGACTCCGCAGCGTCGCTCTGTTTACTTCCGTTGATCTTGACCTTGATCCTGATGTTACAGGTATCCTGAGAAGGGAGGCCGTGGTTTTGTATGTCCTTATATATAGATTTACATAGAAAATCAGACCACACAGACCCCATGGTCCAGACTAGGTGGTCTGTCCTTAAACCTAAGTGATTTTACATTAATCAGAAGACTCCAAAACGTTGCTTTTCTACTCTAGTTAATATTACGTTGAAGGAAGTGACGGTCGAGCTTATTTTTGAAGGAGTCAATCGTGTTGCACTGGACCACTGATGGTGGGAGCTTATTCCATTCTCGCACTACAACGTTGGTGAAGAAAAATTTGGTGCAGTCTGAATTTACTTGTCTACATTTGAGTTTTATGCCATTGTTCCTCGAGCGCAAAGTGTCATCGATCATAAACAGTTTTGTTCTGTCTACATTCTTGAAACCATTAAGTATTTTAAAACATTCGATCAGTTTTCCTCGGAGGCGACGTTTCTCAAGAGAGAACATGTTAAGGGTGGAAAGACTTTCTTCGTAGGATTTGTTGCGCAAGGAAGGGAACATTTTTGTTGCCCGACGCTGAACACCTTCTAATTTAGCAATGTCCTTTGTATGGTGGGGAGACCAAAACTGTACCGCATATTCCAAGTGGGGTCTGACTAAACTGTTGTAGAGCGGGAGTATTACATCTTTATTCTTGAATAAAAAGTTTCTTTTAATGAAGCCCAACATTCTGTTCGCTTTATTTGCTGCATCGATGCATTGATGTGAGAATTTGGGACTTGACGCGATTTTGACCCCCAGGTCCTTAACGCATTGAACGCTTGTGAGTTTAACGCCGCGCATTTCGTATTCGAACTTCTTATTCCTCGTTCCAACTTGAAGGACCTGGCACTTGTCTACGTTAAAGGGCATCTCCCATCTATCCGACCAAGCTGAAATTTTGTGCAAATCCTCTTGGAGGCTTTGCCTGCCTTCGTCAGTGAGAACCGAGTTACCAATCTTTGTGTCGTCTGCAAATTTACTAATGCGGTTATTGAGTCCAACATCCACGTCGTTGATGTAAATAATGAAGAGCACTGGGCCAAGGACCGAGCCCTGAGGGACGCCACTAGTGACAGGCGCCCACTCTGAGTTAAATCCGTCAATCACTACTCTTTGTTGTCTGTTGCTCAACCAATTCGCGATCCATTGGTTTACTTGACCGTCAATACCTATTTGCTTTAATTTGTAAAGTAATTTATGATGCGGGACTTTATCAAACGCTTTCTGGAAATCAAGATAGACTACGTCCAGTGATTTGGTTACGTCATAAACAGTGAAGAGGTCGTTATAAAAGGTTAATAGATTTGATAGGCAGGATCTTTTGTTTCGGAAGCCATGTTGTGAGTCCCCAATCAATGAGTGGCTTTCAAGGTAACTCACAATTTTGTCTCTAATTATGCCCTCAAGTAGCTTACCTACAACCGAAGTTAGACTAATGGGCCTGTAATTACCTGGTACTTTTTTTTCTCCTTTCTTGAAAATCGGTGTCACGTTAGCCTTTTTCCAATCTGAAGGGACGATGCCTTGTCGCAAGGACATATTGAATACGGTTGTGAGGGAGGAGAGTATTTCGCTCTTCGTTTCTTTCAGCAGAGTTGGATATACTTTGTCAGGTCCAGGACTTTTATTTGTTTTAAGTGAATGGAGAGCTTTAAGGACTTCATCGGTTGTTATTTCAAAATTAGGCAATGCATGCTCGAGATTTACAATAGTACTGGTGTTGGTGGTAGCGAGAGGAAGACTGTTAGTATTAAACACCGAGGAAAAGTAATTGTTTAAGAGGTTTGCAATGTGTTGGCTGTCAGTCACTAGTGCACCGTCGCTGTTTGTTAAAGGTCCAATACCACTTTTGATCGCCTTTCTGTTGTTTATGTAACTGAAGAAAGATTTCGGGTTATTTTTACAGTTGGCTGCAATATTTTCTTCATATCTACGCTTTGCCTGACCTACTAGTCTTTTT
Organism: Eriocheir sinensis; assembly: GCF_024679095.1. NCBI lineage: Eukaryota > Metazoa > Arthropoda > Malacostraca > Decapoda > Varunidae > Eriocheir > Eriocheir sinensis. The sequence continues at coordinate 119,733 of NW_026110806.1, forward strand.
ACTCGTCACCTGGCATCATTATAAAGTCTAATGTTCTCGGGCGTGCTTTGTTCTTTCTTAAACCTGTAAAACAATATTCTCTCATTGACTGATTGTTTAATTTCGCTATTAAACCACGGTGGGCTTTTATTAGTGTTAATTCGCTTCTCGCACAAGGGGACGAATGTGTTCTACTGAGTGAGTAAGTGATTTTTAAGGCTTAGCCAGGCTTCCTCTACGTTGCCGTCATCTGATAGTTGTATTTCTGTTAGTTTTTGTCGGATTTCTACGAAGTTAGCTCTTTTGAAATTGGGCACCTTTACTTTATTTTCAGTCACTGATGATTGAGCTTTAATGTCGACGCGCACTAATTTATGATCGCAAGAACCGAGGTGTTCTCCTACCGTGACACTACTGAGAAGGTTATCTTGGGTCGTTATAACAAGGTCGAGTATATTATTTTGTCGAGTTGGCTCAGAAACCATTTGGCTTAGATAATTTTCTTCTAGAAATTGATCATTCTATGTGACTCGCCTTCTGTACCTGATAGTGTCGCCCAGTCGATATGGGGGAGGTTAAAGTCTCCTAATATCAGTGAGTCGCTGTTATTAAGTGACTGCCTTAAGACGCTGTACATTTCAAGGTCGTCATCGAGTGATTGCCCGGGAGGTCTGTAGGTGACAGATATATTTAAATTGACTTTTGCAATGTTTACTCGCACGCACAAATGTTCAACGTTACTGTTTCCCGGTGTTTTGTCAGTGGGTTGCAAATAGCTTTTGACAAAAAGGGCGACGCCACCGCCTCTACGGTTTACACGATCTTTGTTGAAGAGTCTGTAGCCATCTATGTTGTATTCAGAACTTAAATCAATATTTGTGGTGTCGATAAATGTTTCGGTTATAGCAATTATGTCAAAATTTTCTGTTAGAGCAAGACATCTCAGCTCATCAAATTTGTTTCTTAGGCTACGCGCTTTGAAACTAAGGATTTTCAAGTTATCTAGAGGCTTGGTAATAGAGGTGGTGGTACTTGCGGGATCACGGTTACGGGTTTGTTGCGATGCACGGCGTCTATTTACACGGGCGGGGTGGAGGGACGTGGCCGTGACTCGTTTGTTGCTCGGAAACGGAGGAGGAGGAAGAGGAGGAGGAGGAGGAAGAGGAGGTGGTGCTCGCTGTAGAAGTGGAGGCTGTGGTGGTGGCTGTACTGAGTGGAGGTGACTGACTGGGTGGTTCTGCTGGTGCTGGTGGTGGAGGCGGAGGCGGAGGTGGAGGTAGAGGTGGAGGAGATGGAGTTGGTGATCCGTCCTCCTGGCTGGCTCCTTGATCCTCCTATAGGTGGTTTGTGTAAAGAATTGTGTGATGACAAATGGTTCATGTTTGTCTTAAGGTCGTGTTTGAAAACATTTCGTCGCCCAAGTTCACATATTTGACATGGCTTTCGTAGGAGCTGTAGGCCTTTCCAGGGGTAGTTTTATGACCCTGATGGTAGTGTGACGCTTCTTCTGTGCCATGAACCTTAAAAAACACTCATGAAAAACAGTTTGATCCCCTCTCTGACCTTTAGAAATAGTTGATGTGAGAAGCGATGGCGTCTTAAAACACGGCCCTCAGCCCTTTGTCTTAAACTAGTAACTCTTAGCTTAGTCACACACACACGGATACATTGATGGGTTAGAGCAAATCAACACCAAGGCGGGAAGGTTCATTGCAAACTTTTTTTTATTTAATTTTTTTTTTACAGCAAAGGAGTCAGTTCAAGGGAATACAAAAAGGTAACAAATGTGAAAGAAAAAGCCCGCTGAAAAAAAAAAAATAAATAAATAAATAAAAAATGCCCGCAAACTACACTTGAACACCTGGTACTACCTTTGCCCTTTGTTTTAAGCTCCCTGCACCACCACCACCACCACCACCACTGCTACCACCACCCCCGCCACTAGACTCACTGTTGCCGAGGAGGTAGGTCGGGAGGGGGGACGGGCGCCTCTCCTCCCTCCTCCTCCTGTCGCCGAGAATGAGAATAGAGAATAGATTATGGATAGATAGATTGTGGCGTGTTATCTCCTTCTCTTTCCTCCGTCACTCGCGATATGTTACCGTTTAATTAACCCGTCCGCTGCGATTGCCACGGATTTGGCTTTGGTATCGCAGCGGACGGGTTGAGAGAGTGTAATTTAAGTTTCAGCACTAGTAATGTCATTCGTGATATGTTACCATTCAACCCGTCCGCTGCGACTGTCATGGATTTGGCTTTGGTATCGCAGTGGACGGGTTGAGAGAATGTAATTTAAGTTTCAGCACTAGTAATGTCATTCGTGATATGTTACCATTCAACCCGTCCGCTGCGACTGTCATGGATTTGGCTTTGGTATCGCAGTGGACGGGTTGAGAGAATGTAATTTAGTCTCCGCGTTAGCAACGACCCTTTACTGGCCTGATCACCGACACTAAGCCACCATTCAATAACCTGAATCAACTTGGGCACTCACATAAAAAAATAAAATAAATAAATAAATAAATAAAGAGAATATAATTTAGTTTCCACACTAGTAATGACCTTTTACTGGCCCTATCACTGACCCTAAGCCACCCACCCCCCACCTGAATCAACTTGGGCGGGGTGGGCAGGGTCTCGGAGAAGGCCCCGGCGAGGTCCTCCACCACCTGGGAGTCCTCGGGCAGCCGCAGAGAGTGGATCTGTTCCTGGATATCGTTGAGCATGAGGCAGATCTGCTGAAGCATCTGTTCCTCCCTGGTGTGGTTGTTGATCTCCAGCAGGGCACTGAGGGAGAGGGGGAGAGAGGGGGGGCATGAGTAGGCAGGTGGGGGGGGAGGAGGGGGAATGGGAGGGGGTGTGTGGGGTGTGGGCAGAATGGGTATGTATGGGTGATAGTAATGTGTGTGTGTGTGTGTGTGTGTGTGTGTGTGTGTGTGTGTGTGTGTGTGTGTGTGGGAGGGAGCAGGTGAGGATATGGGTGATGGAATGGGGTGTGAGTGAGTGTGTGTGTGCGTGTGTGTGTGTGTGTGTGGGAGGGAGCAGGTGAGGATATGGGTGATGGAATGGGGTGTGAGTGAGTGTGTGTGTGTGTGTGTGTGTGTGTGTGTGTATGGACGAGAGATGGTGTTATGCATATGTGTGTGCGTGAGTGTGCGTCTGTGTATGTGTGCTCCTATAGAAGACGAAAGTGCATATCTGTCTTACATTGATAATTGCGATGCCGAAGAAATAAAAACAATGGATAAATAAAAAAAGAAAATAGTAAGGAAATGGCTGATACTCACATGCATATCTGTTCTATAATGACGATGATGATGACAAAGAAATAAAAATAAATAAATAAAAAAAAAGAAAATAATAAGAAAATGGCCGATACTCACATGCATATCTGTTCTATATTAACGATGTGTCTGCTGAGGACCCGGACCCCAATCTGCGAGTCCAGGGCCGAGCGAGACCTGGCAGACGGCCCCGGGGGAAGGTCGGCCCCGCGGATCGCCCCGAGCAGCCCCGACGCCCTGGATCCCGAGGCGTCATCCGAAATGGTGTCAAGGGATGTGTTGAGCAGCGGATGAGATGGATTTCGGATGGAGTAGCAGGGGGTGGAGGCGGAGTGCGAGGCGGAGGACCTGGAGAAGTAATTACAGGGATGGCGGGAGAGAAGCCGCGCCATGGAAGAGCGGAGCCGGTCGGAGGAGAGTGGATTGGTGGAGGAGGAGGTGGAGGAGGAGGAGGAAGAGGAGGGGGCATCGGACCGGGAGGGATTACGGAGTGAGGAGAGAGGGACAGAGGATGGGGTGGAGGAACGTGGAAGAAGGGTGGAGGGCTGGGGGAGGAGAGGAGCCGTGCGAGAGGCGTGCGTTCCGACGGTGGATGTGGATGTGGAGCAGCCGAGAGATCCGCTAGGGAGCTGAGCGGTGACGGCAGCGTAGGATAGAGATCAGGCAGCTCGGCATGGGTGGAAAGTCTCGAGAATGGTGGATCGGTGGGTGGATCAGAAGGCAGAGCGGAGGGGCAGTGGTGGATCATAGGGCGGAAGAGGCGGGAGAGGAGGAAGTGGAGGCGAGGGGAGAAGAGGTACAGGGGACAGTGGAGGGGCTGGTGGAGAGGTGGAAGAGGTGGAAGAGGAGGAGGACCGGGGGCAGAGGGGCTGTGTCGCATCACTCGGATCATCAACAGCATCCCTGGACTCCACCCCGGCCCCGCCCCGCTCCGTTCGCCTGACTCAGGGCATCTTCCGGCGGCCCCGCTCTCTCTGCCCAGTTGACCCGCCCTGGTCGCCTGCCGTGAATCCCAGGTGGTCGGATAGATGGAAGTAGTAACCCCAATGGAGGCTTGACCGTTCGCCCGTGCCCCGGATAGCGGCGACAGGGTGGACGTTGACACCCCAGTACTAGCCTCCTCTTCATTACCCCACGTTCGTCATCACCCTGGGGCCTGGGGCGGGGTCAGGTCAGGGCTCCCATGGGTTAGGAGTCGCATCGGTCGCCACCCCGTCGGAATCTTGCCCCAGACGATGGAGCCGAGACGTCCACAGGAGCGAGAGTCAGGTGTTGCGTTCCGAGGCTCAGCTAGCCCCAGAGGTCGCTGAGGAGGACGAGTCTAGGCTTGAGGAGGAGGCGCTGTCGTCACTCACCATCTGGCGCAGCGATCGAGCCGCCCCCAAGCTGGATGACTCCTCCACCCGCTCCTCGCCCTCCCCCGCCCCTGCTCCGCCGCCGTCCGTGTCCCCCCCGAGGCCGCCCCCGCCCCATAAGGCTGAGGATGGCCTGGGTGGGTCGCTTGTGTTGGTGGAGTCCTGGAGGGGAGGTAAGGGGTGGTTAGGTTAAGCTGCTGCTGGTGGTAGAGACAGACATATAGACAGATGGATATAGAGGTTAATAAAGTATGGATAAAAGGATACAGACAGACAGATGGATAAAGACAGACAAAGAAAGAAATATAGAATGGATGAGAAAGATATAGAAAGAAGAGATGAAGGATGAATGAGAATGAAGAAGATATAGAATGGATGGATAGAGACAGACAAAGAAAGAGATATAGAATGGAACAGACAGACAGACAGACATATAGACAGTTGGATAGATAGATAAATAAAGCAGAAATTAAAGAATATAAACACACTAATGGATGGATAAAGACAGACAGAGATAATGAATGGAACAGACAGACAGACAGATGGACGGATGTATAGACAGTTGGATATATAGATAAATAAAGCAGAAATTAAAGAATATAAACAGACAAACAGATGAATAAAGACAGACAGACAGACAGACAAACAAACAGCAAAAATCAGGGTAAAAAAAATGACGATATGACAGGCCCCTAAAAAAACAACTAACAGCGCCATAGGCCAGAACGTAAAAAAAATAAATAAATAAGTAAATAATAATAATAATAAATAAAATGAATAAAATAGAGTCCACATCACCTGCGGCCCCTGACTGCTGCTGCCGCCACCATTCCCGCCGCTGCCAACACTGCCGCCGCCTCCTCCGCCGGTACCTCTGCGTTCCTCGGTCATCTGCCGCGCCGCGCTGCCCCGAGTTCTATGGGGTCTGTGCCTCGGTCGATCTGTTGAGAGGAGGAGACCCAGAGTTGGATAATAATTTTTTTGTGTGTGTTTGTGTGTGTGTTTGTGTGTGTTTGTGTGTGTGTGTGTGTGTTTGTGTGTGTTTCAGTGTTATTCCCTATTTTGTTTTTATGGATAAGGGGGATGAGGATGATTGTATTTTAAGATGTTTTTTGGCCCGCTAATGTATTTGGGTATGCTTGTGTGAAAATGGCTCTCTTTCTCACCCACTGTTTCTCACTCTCTATGTATGTATGTATGTATGTATGTATGTATGTGTGTATGTATGTATGTATGTATGTATGTATGTATGTATGTATGTGTGTATGTATGTATGTATGTGTGTATGTATGTATGTGTGTATGTGTGTATGTATGTATGTATGTATGTATGTATGTATGTATGTGTGTATGTATGTATGTATGTATGTATGTATGTATTCATCTATCTATCTACCTTGTTTACTCTTCCTTTACTGACTGTCTTCTACTTTATCATCTCTCTCTCTCTCTCTCTCTCTCTCTCTCTCTCTCTCTCTCTCTCTCTCTCTCTCTCTCTCTCTCTCTTATACAAGAAAACACGTTAATTACCCTAGACAGAAAAAAACAAATAAAAAAACAATAAAAAATAAATATAGTCACCGTGCGGGAAGCTGACGTGGTGCTTGTGGATGACGTCGCGGCGGTTGTGGCGGCAGACGAGGAGCCGCCGGACGCAGCAGCAGCGGCGGCGGATGAGCTCGTTAGGGCCTCCAGGTGTGAGACGAGGCTGAGGTACTGGCTGGAGAGCTGGCTGTATCGCTGCTCGCGCTCCACCAGCTCCGAGCGCGAGGGCATGTGGTGGGTGGAGGGCAACCCGGGCCTCTCGTGGGGCATGTTGGCGATCCCCGTGATGAGCTTGTGGCCGAGCTGGTCGAATTTGACGTACCTGGAAGATGGGGGAGGTGGGGTTGAAATGTAATGTGGTAGATCGGGGTTGAAATGTAATGTGGTAGATGGGGGTTGAAATGTAATGTGGTAGATGGGGGTTGAAATGTAATGTGGTAGATGGGGGTTGAAATGTAATGCAATGTGGTAGATGGGGGGTTGAAATGTAATGCAATGTGGTAGATGGGGGTTGAAATGTAATGCAATGTGGTAGATGGGGGTTGAAATGTAATGCAATGTGGTAGATGGGAGGTTGAAATGTAATGTAATGTGGTAGATGGGGGGGGTTGAAATGTAATGCAATGTTGTAGATGGGGTTGAAATGTAATGCAATGTGGTAGATGGGGTTGAAATGTAATGCAATGTGGTAGATGGGGGGTTGAAATGTAATGTAATGTGGTAGATGGGGGTTGAAATGTAATGCAATGTGGTAGATGGGGGTTGAAATGTAATGCAATGTGGTAGATGGGGGTTGAAATGTAATGCAATGTGGTAGAGGTGGGTTGAAATGTAATGCAATGTGGTAGATGGGGTTGAAATGTAATGCAATGTGGTAGATGGGGGTTGAAATGTAATGCAATGTGGTAGATGGGGGTTGAAATGTAATGCAATGTGGTAGATGGGGGTTGAAATGTAATGCAATGTGGTAGATGGGGGTTGAAATGTAATGCAATGTGGTAGATGGGGTTGAAATGTAAGGAAATGTGGTATATGGGGGTTGAAATGTAATGCAATGTGGTAGATGGGGTTGAAATGTAATGCAATGTGGTAGATGGGGTTGAAATGTAATGCAATGTGGTAGATGGGGGTTGAAATGTAATGCAATGTGGTAGATGGGGGTTGAAATGTAATGCAATGTGGTAGATGGGGGTTGAAATGTAATGCAATGTGGTAGATGGGGGTTGAAATGTAATGTAATGTGGTAGATGGGGGGTTGAAATGTAATGCAATGTGGTAGATGGGGGTTGAAATGTAAGGTACTTTGGGAGATGGGGCTTTGAAATGGAATGCAAGGTGGTAGATGGGGTTGAAATGTAATGTCATGTGGTAGAAGGGGGTTTGAACTGTAATGCAATGTGGTAGATGGGGGTTGAAATGTAATGTAATGTGGTAGATGGGGGTTGAAATGTAATGCAATGTGGTAGATGGGAGGTTGAAATGTAATGCAATGTGGTAGATGGGGGTTGAAATGTAATGCAATATGGTAGATGGGGGTTGAAATGTAATGCAATGTGGTAGATGGGGGGTTGAAATGTAATGCAATGTGGTAGATGGGGGGTTGAAATGTAATGCAATGTGGTAGATGGGGGGTTGAAATGTAATGTGGTAGATGGGGGTTGAAATGTAATGCAATGTGGTAGATGGGGGGTTGAAATGTAATGCAATGTGGTAGATGGGGGTTGAAATGTTATGTAATATGGTAGATATCAAATTTAATGGCAGACTATGCTTTGAAATTTAAGGTAACGCAGCAGGTGTTAAATTTTGAGATGTGAAATATGCACAAAAATGGCTTAGGACACACTGAAAGTAATGTATCTATGTTTAAATAATACATGATCTTTTTAATAGATTTTCAAAGGGGTCACTCAGTGCTGTCATTGTTCCTTCTCGCCAAGCCAACCTCTGTGTTTATATTTTCAACCCAAGGCTACCAACCATCAATGAAGCATAAAATCATCAAAATTATCATTACCATTTCACACACACACACACACACACACACACACACACACACACACATAAGACACCTCCACCCAAAATTGACCTCTCTCTCGGCCACTCTTTACTTTTGTCTGTTATGGGAGCGGTGAGTAGCGGGCTTTTGTTTTCTCTACACTCTTTGTTGCCCTTGAGGCGTCTCCTTTGTTGTTAAAAAATAAATAGATAAATAAATAAAAAATCATACTGGTACATATTGCAATCATCACTTTACACACACATACACACACAACCAAGTCCCCCTCACACACCACACTTTATCACTGCCATTTTATACACGCACACACAAGAAAAGTTGATTAAGAGAGGATATGGAGGTGGGGCAGCGCGAACGTAGCTCTTTTCCCGTATGTCACAACTAGGTAAAACTAGGTAAATACACACACACACACACACACACACACACACACATGCGCATACGTCTCCCACACACACCTGACTTTCTCCTTCTCATCAGCCGTGCATATCTTGGTGAAGGGCTGCGGCTGGAACCAATCCCAGAAGTATATCTCATTGTAGGTGGCGATGACCAGCACCTTGTCCGTGGGGTGGAAGGCGAGGGAGGCGATCACCGTGCTCTTCTCTGTCGTCCACACCTCACTGCCGCCCTGCAACCACACCACCGTTACCACCACTCTACTACACGCACCACATTGACAACCACCACAACCATCTACTACACATAACGTCGAATGAGAAAATAAAGATGACGGTGATGAAAGTTGGAAAGTTTCATTTACTCGGTGCAACATCTGTGGTCATATGCCGGAGAGAGACAGAAGGGGAAGATGATGGTGATGATGAGGTCTTATTCGGGTCACATATAGGTATGGTAAGGTTAGGCTAGGCAATGCTAGACGAGGTAAGGTTAGGTTAGGTTAGGTGTTGTTGGTATGAAAAATGGAAACTGGAAAAAATAAGCAAAGTAAGGAAAAAGAAGTTATTTAAAGACCTCACCACCATCACCACCACTCAACTTAACGCACCACATTGACAACCACCACAACCATAACGTCGAACAAAAAGATAAAGATTGTGATGTTGTTGTCTTATTTGGGTTATATATAGGTATGGTGAGGTTAGGCTAGACGAGGTGAGGTGAGGTTAGGTTAAGTTAGGTTAAGTTGCTTTACACATAACACATAAGGTTGAATGAGGAGATAAGATAGATGATAGTGAGGTTGTCTTATTTGGGTTATATATAGGTATGGTGAGGTTAGGTTAGACAAGGTGAGGTTAGGTTAGGTTAGGGCTTTACACATAACACATAAGGTTGAATGAGGAGATAAGATAGATGACAGTAATGTTGTCTTATTTGGGTTATATATAGGTATGGTGAGGTTAGGATAGACGAGGTGAGGTTAGGTTAGGTTAAGTTGCTTTACACATAACACATAAGGTTGAATGAGGAGATAAGATAGATGATAGTGAGGTTGTCTTATTTGGGTTATATATAGGTATGGTGAGGTTAGGTTAGGTTAGGGCTTTACACATAACACATAAGGTTGAATGAGGAGATAAGATAGATGATAGTGATGTTGTCTTATTTGGGTTATATATAGGTATGGTGAGGTTAGGTTAGGTTAGGTTAGGGCTTTACACATAACACATAAGGTTGAATGAGGAGATAAGATAGATGATAGTGATGTTGTCTTATTCAGGTTATATATAGGTATGGTGAGGTTAGGCTAGACAAGGTGAGGTGAGGTTAGGTTAGGTTAAGTTGCTTTACACATAACACATAAGGTTGAATGAGGAGATAAGATAGATGATAGTGAGGTTGTCTTATTCAGGTTATATATAGGTATGGTGAGGTTAGGCTAGACAAGGTGAGGTGAGGTTAGGTTAGGTTAAGTTTTGTTGGTATTAAATATGGACACTGGTAAAAATAAGCAAGGTAAGGAAGGAAAAGTAAGTTATTTAAAGATACACTGTTAAGAAAAGTTATATATAGGTATGGTAAGGTTAGGATAGGCAATGCTAGATGAGGTTAGGTTAGGTTTGGTTTTGTTGGTATTAAAAATGGAAACTGCTAAAAATAAGCAATGTAAGGAAGGAAAAAAATGTTATTTAAAGATACACTGTTAAGAAAAGTTATACAAAGCTACATTTAAAGATACCAGCTGTTGAAAAATAAGGTGTAACAAAGAATGAAAAAAGGAAGGTATGATAAATAAAAACAACTGAAAACATAAAATAAAAAAAGTATAAAAACAAAATAAAACAAAATATGAGGAATAATAAATAAAAATAAACATGCAAAAAATGAAAGTATGAAATAAAAAAAAGGTATAAAAACAAAAAATAAAACAAAAAATAATAAATAATAAATGGAAATAAACATATGCAAAACAAACTCCTGTATTACACCCAACACCCCCTACCCACCTTGAGGCCCCACACGCGCACCTCCCCGCCGAGGCAGCCCGAGGACACTATCTCGTTGGAGGCTGGGTGTAAGGCCACAACCCACGGGGTTAGCGGGTGTCCCTCCAGCGTACAGATGAACTTACCTGTGTTGACCTCGCTGACGTAGATGTTGTGGTCGCCGTGGGTGGAGGCGACCTTTGACCTGCAGAGAGAACAAGACAAGTTGATTGACCCCTTGACTGGCTTTCCTACAAGACATCACCAAGCATTTATTTTTTATTTTTCTATTATCAGAATTTCTGTGATTTCTTATAATTCAGGTGCGTTTTTTTACCCTACTTCTTTCCCCATGTCTTATTTTTGCATTTTTTTTTTTATCATTTCCGTGATTTAGTATAATTCAAGTGCGGTTTTTTACGGTACTTCTTTTCCCATGTCTTTTTTTATGCATGTTTTTTGATATCATTTCAAGGTGCCCATACCATCTCCATTCCTGTAAATAAAATAAAGAAATAAAACCTTGCCCCCTCACTCACCCATCGGGGCTGAATACCATAAGGAACGTGGACTTGGGTGAGCCGGGCAGTTGGCAGGAGAGGAGGTTGTGCTTGCGGTAAACCAGCATCTCCTCGCTGATGTGATGCAGCTGCGTGGTGGTGGCCCGGGGGTGGCGCGCCGGAACCTCGCGTCGAGCCAGCAGCGCCGGCGTGGGGGCCAGCATAGGGTCATGGCACTGCCGCCGCACCTCCTCCCCCACCTCCATCTTGCCCTCCAGAAACATGTCATCCATCTGAAGGGGGGATGAGTGGGAGTGGTTAGAGTGTGCATGTATGAGTGTGTATTTACCTAGTTGTAGTTTAACAGGGCCTGGGCTTTACGCTCGTGTGGTTCTGTCTCCGTATCTACATTAATCCAACTTTTCCTTAAAGCTTTGCACACTCCTCGCTGATACTACATCCTCACTTAGTCTGTTCCAAACCTCTATATTTCTGTGTGGGAAGCTATATTTCTTTATGTCTCTCAAGCATCTCCCTGTGGTTTACAGGGCCTGAGCTAAGATGGGATAGTCCTGTCTCCTTGTCGATATATGTCCAAGCTCTCCCTCATTTGATGCACACTCCCTGCCTCCACAGTCTCCTCCTTTAGACCATTCCACTCATCCACACTTCTATATGGGAAACTGTACTTCTTTTTTCCTTCAGACATGTTCCCTACATCAGCTTCTTAACCCTTGACTGTGGATTTTCTACCAGAAGACATCACCAAGCTACAGGAATGGAACAAAAAGTGGCTGCTACAATTCAATGAAGAAAAATATCAAGTCCTGCACCTTGGGAGGGGATATCCAGCACATCAATATCACATGAGAAACACTCCACTATCCACCACAGAGGCAGAGAAAGACCTGGGAGTGTATGTTACCAGGCTACCAGTGAAGGGATATCCAGCACATCAATATCACATGAGAAACACTCCACTATCCACCACAGAGGCAGAGAAAGACCTGGGAGTGTATGTTACCAGGCTACCAGTGAAGGAAAAATCCGTGCCAATCGCAGCGGACGGGTTAACCTTACCTCACCTAACCTAATCTAATGTTCCTATGTACTTATATTCTTATGTTGCAACTTTGGGTGTATGTCTGTAATTTATCATGTATCTTCTACTTTATTTCTTGTATCCTTAACCCGGTAGCAGCAGGGATCATGTTTCTTAATGGCAAGCAAGAAAAATGAGAAAAAAATCACCCCTCACACAAACCATTTCATAATACCTATATATCAAAGCATTTTTGATCAGATTATGTATCATCTATTTTTGGGGGTTTTAAACCGTGGCACAAATTTGGCCTGTTGCTGCTACACGGTAAAGCCACAAATTTGACCAGTCACTGCTACACGGTAAAGCCACAAATTTGACCCGTCGCTGCTACACGGTAAAGCCACAAATTTGGCCCGTCGCTGCTACACGGTAAAGCCACAAATTTGACCCGTCGCTGCTACATGGTAAAGCCACAGATTTGACCCGTCGCTGCTACACGGTAAAGCCACAAATTTGACCCGTTGCTGCTACACGGTAAAGCCACAAATTTGACCCGTCGCTGCTACACGGTAAAGCCACAAATTTGACCCGTCGCTGCTACACGGTAAAGCCACAAATTTGACCCGTCGCTGCTACACGGTAAAGCCACAAATTTGACCCGTCGCTGCTACACGGTAAAGCCACAAATTTGGCCCGTCGCTGCTACACGGTAAAGCCACAAATTTGGCCCGTCGCTGCTACACGGTAAAGACACAAATTTGACCCGTCGCTGCTACACGGTAAAGCCACAAATTTGGCCCGTCGCTGCTACACGGTAAAGACACAAATTTGGCCCGTCGCTGCTACACGGTAAAGCCACAAATTTGACCCGTCGCTGCTACACGGTAAAGCCACAAATTTGACCCGTCGCTGCTACACGGTAAAGCCACAAATTTGGCCCGTCGCTGCTACACGGTAAAGACACAAATTTGGCCCGTCGCTGCTACACGGTAAAGCCACAAATTTGACCCGTCGCTGCTACACGGTAAAGCCACAAATTTGACCCGTGGCTGCTACACGGTAAAGCCACAAATTTGACCCGTCGCTGCTACACGGTAAAGCCACAAATTTGACCCGTCGCTGCTACACGGTAAAGCCACAAATTTGACCCGTCGCTGCTACCGGGTTAATACTGATAAACAAAGGTGCATGCAGTGACCTCCCGTCTACACAAACCCCTCAAATAATGTGTTAGTAATATTAAGGGTAAGATAAAGTTAAGGGCACACACGATATAGAAGCTCATAGCCTCGGTGCTCAACTCCGCCACATGAGTACTAAAAATGATAAATGCATAAGCCTATGTTTAGAGCACAACAATTTGCCAGCGCCTGTATGCACAACCACCAAAACAATGTGTTAGTACTATCAGGGGTAAGACAGAGTTAAGGGCACACACGATATAGCAGCGCGTAGCCTCGGTGCTCAACTCCATCACATGAGCACTAAAAATGATAAATGCATAGGCCTATGTTTGAAGCTTGACAATTTGCCAGCGCCTGTATGTACAACCACCAAAAATAATGTGTTAGTATTATCAAGGGTAAGACAGAGTTAAGGGCACACACGATATAGCAGCGCATAGCCTCAGTGCTCAATTCCGTCACACGAACACTAAAAATGATAAATGCATAGGCCTATGTTTGGAGCACGACAATTTGCCAGCACCTGTATGCACAACCACCAAAAATAATGTGTTAGTATTATCAAGGGTAAGACAGAGTTAAGGACACGCATGATATAGCTACGCGTGGCCTCCGTGCGCAGCTCCGTCACATGAGCACTTTGAGACGTAATAGACCTCTCCCTCACAGCCAACCATTAATATCTCCCTCCCCACAGCACTCCACAGCCACAGACAAGCCTTAGGGGGTCAGCACGGTCAGCATACCACACAGACAAACAGCAATACAGACATGAAGCTCACCTTGCCACGTATAAACCAAACAGTTCATATTTATCCATTTTGACACCTCTTCCACAGCTCCCACGTACTCACCATGGCGGCCACTCCTTCCCTGGGGTATATTCTCCCTCCCTGGGGCGGATCCTCCCTCGGGGCGCGTCTCCCCGGGGCAGAAACTAAAAAAAATATATATATATATACTTGTCAAGTGACCCAAAACTGGAGTGATTCTAGTATATCATTGCATGAAAACTTTTGTAACTCACTATTGAATAAGATCCTGGCAGACAGTCTCCTTGATAGTGTAGTCTGTTGTGGCGTCCTCCCCACGACTCAGAGGACTGCTTCCACAATGTCTGCCGCTGACCCATCATCGCCTGTAACAAGGGACACATTAAGCTTAACACAACACACACAGAGAGAGAGCCATCACCTTAAAGTAACAGGTAAAGCTCCAGAAGTACACCCACCATTGACAACAGAGCAGCGCAAAGCCTGCCATATTTATACCAAGGCAAGCTGACCTAACCCACCAGTAAATGGAACAAGTTCAATGGTAAAAAAGTGCTCAAAATGGCAGAAAAGGCAAATAAAACAGACCAATCTAACCTAGCCCAATCTGATTTCTGGAATAACACCCAAACAGTTAGTCCCTGTTCCTTCAGGTGTCCCACAAGGCACCGTTCTGGGCCCCCTTCTTTTCCTCCTGTACATTGACGATCTTCCACTCTCATCGCCTAACTCTTCCACTGGACTATTTGCCGACGATAGTTTAGAGCAGTAAAGACTACTGACGACTGCAGACTACTACAAAACGACTTGGACGCCCTCCAGCGGTGGGTGCACCTGGCAGATGCACTTCAGACCAGACCAATGCAAACTATTAAGATTCACCAGAGCGCACAACATCACACTCACACTCTCCACAATTCAGACTTAGAATCAGTTCACACACAAGTACCTTGGTA
The DNA here is from genome assembly GCF_024679095.1 of Eriocheir sinensis. Lineage (NCBI taxonomy): Eukaryota > Metazoa > Arthropoda > Malacostraca > Decapoda > Varunidae > Eriocheir > Eriocheir sinensis. The sequence goes on from NW_026110806.1 coordinate 134,763, forward strand.
TCCATCTCTCAACTAACTTGAAATTCAACACCCACATAGACCATATCAGTGCCACAGAACACTGGGGTTCCTGAGGAGGAATTTACATAACTGCACACCTGACATTAAACACATAGCTCATGACACACTTGTGAGACCAACACTGGAATACTGCTCCACGGTGTGGGATCCTGCACAACTGTACCGGCGCATCAATAACCCAGATCCAGAAGGTCTCCTGCCTTCTCCTCACTCCTGGCGGCGCCACTCACACCCTTACACCCCAACTGACACTCTTCATCATACACTGTCCCCAACGACACGAATGTGGGGCATTAATCGCCTTCCTCACCTGCTGTCCTTCATCCCTGCCTCCCCCAACACCACGGTGATCTCGGGGGCTGGGGCGGCCTGCACGCTGCTTGTCGTTGCAGCCTGCTCCAGGCCTCCGTCTGCACCTCCTTGGCCTCTTCTTCTTGGGTGTTTTATGGGGCTCTAGTAGAGGCTGTGGCTCCACCCGTCAGTGGTAGTTGTGTTGTCCTTCCTTCCTGCTGCTGCTCGTGGCGGGCTGGAGGAAGGGCGGCGGGCCTAACAGTATTTACATCCACATTAACAACCATTACTTATTTATCACCTTCAAAGGCAACAGAGTAACTTAACTAACTCTAAAACTATTTATTAGCTATCAAAAAACTCTATGGCCTGGTGTGGAGCGACGAGTGTAGCCGTAGTCTTCCATATATATGTCAACTATTCTTCCTTCTCTGTTAAGGACAGAAATAGAACTTCAATACACTCAAAATAGTTGCGTCAGAAACAACACCAATAATTGGTATAGGCGAGTGTGCACCTAGCTAGGTTATTTAATAAAAGAGTAGTTGTATTTATAAAAAGGCTCAAGACCTAATGATGACATGGAAACTATGCGTATCACAGCTATGCCTTAGGATTGGATTTTTTCACAGTTTTTCTATTATGTTATAAACGTGCGTTTGTGTGTTAGCTTGTTTGTTCTCACTGTTTGGGGGGGGTGGTAATGGGCGAGGAAATGCCGGCCAGTATATGTGTTATCGCATCATCTCATTACATATCTATATACATTCTATACATTTAGCTATATTTAGTGTGCTATTAAGTCAATAGCATTTAGAGTATGTAAAGTGACATATATTAACTCAAAATGATATAGATATAGATATTTTTAGTGTAGTATTACTAAGACAGAAGGATATAATCTTATATTATTTTGTATATGAAAGTAGCCTGAGGTATTTATATTCTTGGTACTTGATATTTGTATTTTTGCATTCCTGTAATATTGGCGGTGAGGGAATATTATATCATTGCTCTGTGTGTGTGCAGGATTGATCTGTTCTTGGAGTGTTCTTGGAGTGCAGTCAAGTATCACGGCTAAATCTTGGACTGACTTTTTCACACTCACATCTTTTATCCGAGGAGTGGAAATATCCAGCCTCCTGAGATCCTTGTTCTTCCCCACAATATCAAGCATTCAGTTTCATCCCATTCAGCTTCAGTTGCTTACAATTCACCCATTTCCCAACATCATCCATATATCAGCTTATCTTCAGTGTTATCACGCGGCGGGAACACGGTGCACAGTGCTGGCCGGAATTACTTCCTGACACTACTATGCGTCCCAGGGGCCATGACGCACAGCTTTTCGAATATAACATTTTAACGAAGCGTCGGACAAGGACGGTGTTTTGGGAGACGATGTTTGAGACCCCGACCTAATTGCCAAAAATAGGCTTGGCTGCCAAATGTTGACGATTACGACAACTGTAGGAGTAACTTTAAGCTAAACTTCACTAAAATATCACAGTTCTTTCTTATTTCCGCAATCTATATAAGTTTGTGTTTTCTCTCTCTCTCTCTCTCTCTCTCTCTCTCTCTCTCTCTCTCTCTCTCTCTCTCTCTCTCTCTTATCTTGTATTATTTATTCCACTCTTGTAAGGCTTTTTTTCATCTCTGGTGATCTCCACCACTCCACAACCATTTCTCTCCCTAAAAACATGTAGCCAACCCCTCTCAGTAATTGACCTGTAGGTTGCATTTTCTCCATTTACTGCTTAATATACCTCTAACAATGACATGCATGACTGTGTAACAGGGTTGCTTGACGTCGAGTCAAATATAGACTATTATTTGCGCATGGCTAAGTTTTTCTCCTTCCTGCCCCAATACTGTTTTCTCGTAGTAATTAAGAATATGGAAAAGGAAAAGGAAAAATCAATTCTAAAAGTCCAGTTTCAATTCCTTTTATTGCATAAATGATATTTTTTTCCATCCGTGAAGGTCACACACACTTAACAGCACGAAGCAGCAAACAGGTCCAGCGCGGACACTGTTTCCTTTGTGTGTAGAGAAACACTGGTTTAATGAAGCCTTGGATGACGGACAATTAATGTTCTCGTTCAAAATTAAGTGTTAGAAGAAAAGGGAAATTCACAGCAAAAGAACACTAAGTAATTTGAGTAAAAGAGGGTAAACTTTAATTTTCTGCCCTTTCCCAGTGTCTAATGTAGTTATACACGATTTTTCTTAATGCACGGTCTAATTTGAAACCTGACCTCCGTGTATAAGGAGGGATTACTGTACTGTACAAAACATCATGCTCAATAGTACAAGAAACTGACCAACACATTATACTGAACTTGAGGTTACAGGAAATAAAAAACAACAACAATACATTAAGAAAACAACCACAATCTCCTCTATAATGTTGTGGTGGTGGTGGTGGTGGTGGTGCAGGCCAGTACCCTCAACACCACAAAGTCCACCACAGTCACCTCTATAATGTTGTGGTGGTGGTGGTGGTGGTGGTGGTGCAGGCCAGTATACCCTTACAGCACCACGCCACAGTCCACCACAGTCACCTCCTTAATGTTGTGGTGGTGGTGGTGGTGGTGGTGGTGCAGGCCAGTATACCCTTACAGCACCACGCCACAGTCCACCACAGTCACCTCCTTAATGTCGCTGTGTTGGGCTGCCTCGGCCACCACGTGCAGTCCCTCCACCACCTCACCGAAGACACAACAACAACGCCACCCACCCTGATCGTCCCTGGTGGTGATGCCAAACACACCCTGCCTCCCCTCCCCCCACACATCCCCTGCCCGCCATGGCCTCCTCTCCCCACCCTCCTCAAGGCCAGGCAGCAGCACACATTCCCCCTCACCATCATTACTCGCGTAGTCCCCGCCATACACCCACTCTCCCGGCCCCCCCTTCAACACCACCTCGTACAGCCTGGTGCCGCGGTAGGAGGGGCCGCGCTGCCCCGTGCACAGCATCAGGAACTGGCGGCCCCGCTGGGTGTCGGGGCTCAGACGGATGTGGACCCGGCGCGGCGCACGGCCCGGCCAGGACAGGTCCAGGAACACCGTGCAGGGGGGGGAGGGCGGCACGACCTGGCTGACCTGTACACAGACACAACAGGTGGTAACACACACACACACACACACACACACGCGACGATGCTGCAGCCGACGCAGCCGTAAAATAGCTCGCAGAGGGTTTAGGGTCGGGGAGCATATTTAAACTACTCCAACGGAACTTTACGACCTACTAACGGGGAGGCTGCGCCCCCCTCGACCCCCCCTTCTAACCAGGGGGGCCTAGCCATCCCCTGGACCCCCCCCCCACATGTATACGTGACTTATTTCAGCAAGGAGGTATTTCTCGCAACACCGGCTGCACCGTCGCCAGAGGAGGCTTCCGTAAACATTCTCCACTATTTTCAGGAGTAAAAAAAAAGTCCTTGAATTGGATTTTCAAAGCGTTTCCATGACTGTTGAAGGTTTTAGAAAAGATTATATATGAAGAGATACTGATGGTTCATAAGGTAGATACTGGCACGGACCTAAAACGAATCTTTACCATATATATATATATATATATATATATATATATATATATATATATATATATATATATATATATATATATATATATATATATATATATATATATATATATATATATATATATATATATATATATATATATATATATATATATATATATATATATATATATATATATATATATATATATATATACATATATATATATATATATATATATATATATATATATATATACACACACACACACACACACAGACATAACACAGGAGAGGGATGGATTGCGTGTATCTGGACCTGACGAAGGCTTTTGACAAAGTTCCACTTACAAGACTACTATGGAAGCTGGAAAATAAAGGAGGATTGAAAGGGAAAATGCAAAACTGTCTGGAAAGTTACTTAAGGGGCAGAGAGATGAGAACAGTGGTAAAGGACATGAAATCGGAATGGAGAATTGTAGATAGTGGAGTGCCTCAAGGATCGGTATTGGCACCAATACTTTTCCTAGTACATATTAATGATATGCCGGAGAAAGTAAGCAGTTACATGAGCCTGTTTGCAGACGATGCGAACTTGATGAGACATATAAGAAACAGTAAAGACTGTGAAATTCTGCAAGAGGACCTAAATAAGATTTAGGACTGGAGTTTGAAATGGGAGATGGAGTTCAATGTGAAGAAATGTCATGTAATGGAAAGAGTGAAGGGAGACCAAAATGGACATATAGAATGGGAGATGGAGAAATATTGAAAGTTCAAGAAGAGAGAGATTTGGGAGTGACAATACAAGATAATCAACAGTCTGAGAGTCATGTTAATAGGATATTCGGTGAGACGTATAGAATGGTAAGAAATATAGGATTAGCATTCCACTACATGGATAAGGATAGGATGAAAAAGATAATAACCACTATGATTACACCAAAACTGGAATATGCGGAAACTGTGTGCTCTCCCCATAAGAAGAAACACGTCCAAAAAACTAGAAAGAATACAAAGGCTGGCAACGAAAATGGTTCCAGAACTGGAGGATGAACACCATGTTTGGAGGAGTGTCATATGAAGAAAGCTTAAAGGAAATGGACCTGCCAACACTGGAACAAAGAAGAGAAAGGGGAGACCTAATACAAATTATGGGACAAAATGGAAGAAGTAGACAATGAGGAGTTACTACTACGAGAAGGAAGAAACACCAGCAACACACGAGGACACAGTAAAAAATTGAGGAAAGGAAGATGCTTGAGAGACATAAAGAAATATAGCTTCCCGCAAAGAAACATAGAGCTTTGGAACAGACTAAGTGAGGATGTAGTATCGGCGAAGAGTGTGCAAAACTTTGAGGAAAAACTGGACAGATACAGATATGGAGACGGGACCACACGAGCGTAAGCCCAGGCCCTGGAAAACTACAACTAGTTATATACACACACACATACACACACACACACACACACACACACACACACACACACACACACAAATGTAAATAAAGGAAGTAAAAAGAGACAGAAGGAAAACCAACAAAACTGAGGAAAAGCAACAGGGTTGGAAAGGCAAATTTCTGTTAGCATAAACTGCCAACCTCCAGGAGCTTCTAGAACACCCGAGGGAAAGGCAGGAAAAGGCTGTGGCTGAGGTCACTAAAGCTCTGAACACAAGGCAGGCCCTGGTGAGGGACGCAGCAGACAAGAAGCAGCGTGGGACAGCTACTGGCCAGATGCCGGCAAGAACGGAGAGGCAAAGAGGAGGGCTGGGACTGGCCGAGGCCTAGGCACCTCCGCCTTGGAGGGCGGCCCCCAAGCTGCGGGGAGAAGAGGTGCTTGGGTTGTAGCGGGGGATGTGGCGCCACTCAAAGCTAGGATGCAGACACAGATCATTGAAACTCAGCGGCCGCCTTCCCCCTCAGGCAGGGTCAAGTCTCCAGCCAGTGATCCCTACACTATGGACCGGAAACTTGCCCCAGCCTTGTCATTAACACGCGAATTTTGGAAAATCAACCGCTTTGGTGCGAATCGCCATAACTCCCTTATTTCTGGGGCTACAGAAATGTTTTGGGTATCAATCGACGGCAAAATGAAAGGGCTATAGTTTTTATTACGCGACCGGGCTCCAAAACCGACTCAAAAGGGTATAAAAACGAGTAAATTAGCAAAAAACGGCTCTGAAAAAAACTATTTTTGAGTTCCCAACCTTGAAACCCACTCATTTTTTGAGAATTTCAAAAAACTTGTTTACCAAATATTTTAGCCCTACCAATGTGCTTTCCAATATGATGCATAACATTTTCCTACCCCCAGTAGTTTCGTCGCTAGAGCTCGAAACGTGACCAGAAGTCGCGACGAACATTCGCCGAATCTGTCTCATTTCACGCGCCGAGACGAAAAACCTTCCTGACGCCACAAAAATTAATGTATCTGCATAAAAATTCATATATGAACACTTCAATATGTTGACTATCTTGTACTGAAATCATTTTAAGATATCTATATAAAAAGTTACTATTTTTATATAATCATTTCACTATATAAATCAACCTATATTAAGCGCCTTATTGTACATGTTATTTAATTTATTTTATTTAGTATTCAACCCTATTTCTTCCCATTTATGAATAATACATTTAATTTGCTTTCTTTTGATACCAAATATATATATATATATATATATATATATATATATATATATATATATATATATATATATATATATATATATATATATATATATATTTGGTCTCGGCGCGTGAAATGAGTCAGATTCGGCGAATGTTCGTCGTGAATTCTGTTCAAGCTCGAGCGAAAACTACTGAAGCTGGGAAGGCGTGCTTGGTGCCAAATCTCTATTAATACAGATTAATAATCAGAAAAAAACATTGGAAAACAGGAAATAAATAAAAAAGTTATATGCAAAAATCTAAGACGTGTCCAAATCACGGCACAAGGGCCGAAAAACGGTCTATTTTGTGACGGTTCGACGACAAACTTGGAGGCGAGGTATCAACAACTCCTTCGAGCTGGTCACACTACATTGCCAAGAGGGGCGACATGCCAAAGTGCAGCCTTCTAGAGGCAATAGCAAGGCCACACTAGACAAAAACGGCAAAGTGTCTGGAGTTCGTCAAAATCGCTCACAAAAGGGTTTGCGTTTCGAGCTCTAGCGACGAAACTACTGGGAGTAGGAAAATGTTATGCATCATATTGGAAAGCACATTGGCAGGGCTAAAGTATTTGTTAAATAAGTTTTTTGAAATTCTCAAAAAATGAGTGGGTTTCAAGGTTGGGAACTTAAAAATAGTTTTTTTTCAGAGCCATTTTCTGCGAATTTATTCAATTTGTTACCCTTTTGAGTCGGTTTTGGAGCCCGGTCGCGTATTAAAAACTATAGCCCTTTCATTTTGCCGTCGATTGATACCAAAATCATTTCTGTAGCCCCAGAAATAAGGGAGCTATGGCGATTCGCACCAAAGCGGTTGATTTTCCAAATTCGCGGCTTAATGACAAGGACGCCGCAAAATCAAAAGAGTCCGCCGTCCATTACTTGAGATGTCACTGCTCCAGCTCACCTGCAGGGTTGACGCGCCCAGTGGCGGGGGATGGTCCGCCAGGGCATGGAGGCACACCCGGCCGGCTTCGAGGCCTATTCTTGCTTGTCGGAGCTGACCTTCCACCTGGTGCACAGCAAACACCCGGCCAGCCTGCAGCAGGCTCCTGGTGCGCTGTGTCAGACTGCGGAAGTCCTCGGCCTGCAAAGGTCCCCGGTGGAGGGAAGGGAATTAAGAGCAAGAAGACCACGTCAGGCTGCTGCCTTGGCCGGCAGGAAACAAGAGTGTGTAAAGAAAGCTGCTGACTCCTTAGAGAGCTTGGCTTATGAAGCTGAACTCAAAACTCACTGAGGCACCAACAGAAACACCAATTATGCCATGACAAGGTGACCACTGGTAACTCACTGAGGCACCAACAGAAACACCAATTATGCCATGACAAGGTGACCACTGGTAACTCACTGAGGCACTAACAGAAACACCAATTATGCCATGACAAGGTGACCACTGGTAACTCACTGAGGCACTAACAGAAACACCAATTATGCCATGACAAGGTGACCACTGGTAACTCACTGAGGCACTAACAGAAACACCAATTATGCCATGACAAGGTGACCACTGGTAACTCACTGAGGCACTAACAGAAACACCAATTATGCCATGACAAGGTGACCACTGGTAACTCACTGAGACACTAACAGAAACACCAATTATGCCATGACAAGGTGACCACTGGTAACTCACTGAGGCACTAACAGAAACACCAATTATGCCATGACAAGGTGACCACTGGTAACTCACTGAGACACCAACAGAAACACCAATTATGCCATGACAAGGTGACCACTGGTAACTCACTGAGGCACCAACAGAAACACCAATTATGCCATGACAAGGTGACCACTGGTAACTCACTGAGGCACTAACAGAAACACCAATTATGCCATGACAAGGCGACCACTGGTAACTCACTGAGGCACTAACAGAAACACCAATTATGCCATGACAAGGCGACCACTGGTAACTCACTGAGGCACTAACAGAAACACCAATTATGCCATGACAAGGTACTGTGACCACTGGTGCTGTGTTGAGGTAAGGCAAACACAGCAATCACACAGTGACAAGGTAAGGTGACTGCAGTGCTGTGTTGAGGTAAGGTAAGCACTGCAGTGACGTGTGCCAGGGACTCGCTGTAACAAGAGTGACACTCGGGGGGGGGGGGGGGGGAGGTACTGACCTTCAAGCTTGGCTTTAAGATGAACTGCACTTTTTCCATGATGGTGAGGTCTGGGTCTGACTGGGGCCTGGGTTCTTCTGGGTCTGACTGGGGCCTGGGTTCTTCTGGGACTGACTGGGGCCTGGGTTCTTCTGGGACTGACTGGGGCCTGGGTTCTTCTGTAGAAACAGTTTCCAGAGCCGCCTGGACAGCCTTGGCGGCCTCCAGGGCTGCACTAGATGCCTCTCTCACCTGAAACAACAACACTGGGTTAGGGAAGAAGCTCACACCCTCGCCCCTGTATGCCGCTTTCTATGCCCCCTGTCTGTACCCCTGTGTATGCCCCCTATGTGTTCCCCTGTATATGCCCCCTGTGTGTACGCCTGTATATGTCCCCTGTGTGTATGCCACCAGTGTCTACCCCTGTATATGCTTGTAATGTGCATATTATCATGTACATATGAATGCATGTGTCGAAACACAAGCTCAGTGTCGCCACAGGATGTTAGTGGACACGTAGGCGCTTATGGTCGTGAGAACAGAAGCTGGGTTGACGCTAAATCAGCAAGGATCAGCACCGGAACGTTGTAAGTTCCGGCCAGTCATCACCGGAAGACACACCCTTCCGGCGAACCAGCAACGCAACTAAAACGAGCGAGCAGCGCCAAGAGGGAGGAGAAGAAGACGGGTGAGGGCGCGGGGCACAAGGTCCGCTCCGGGTGTGCTCCCTCTTCGTGCGGCCGCTCACACAAACTTTGTAACTATTGTGTAAAGTTGTCAATACCATTTTTATACTAAAAACTCTTAAAAACCACACACCTTTTCATGTCCCAGAGAGAGAGTGAGCTAAGTGAACTTAACGGCTTCCGCTCGGCCCATACAAATCTATCATCACTTTAATTACAAGGCTATTGTGTTATCTCACCTACTACAAGCAGCTGTGAAGCAGGCTACGGCAACACCGGCCCTTCAACGAGTGAGGCAACAGTTCGCGCCTTAAACAAACACTAAACAAACAACCAGTAACACACACCACCTTAAAACTACACCAAAAAAAGTGTAACATGCTACCAGCGTGTGCCCTTGTGCATGCCCCCTGTGTGTACCCTTGTGCATAACCCCCTGTGTGCACCACTGTGTATGCCCCCTGTGTGCACCACTGTGTATGCCTCCTGTGTGTTGCCTGGTGTGTTTACTCGCGTGGCTGAGGGCCCAGGGCACAGGTGCAGCACACTCACCTTCCTGGCGGTGGTGAGGATGCCGGCGTCAGGGAAACACTGCTGGCACTCCTCCAACACCTGCTCCGCCTCACTGGTGAGGTGAATCACTTCAGCAGCCATCTTGAGTGCCTCTTGCTCTGTTGCACGAGTGCGCAACTTCTCCCGCACAGCCTGCAGCTCCTGCTCCTTCTTCTTTGCCTCCTTCCTCTTCGGTGCCACACGGAACTTTTCCTGCTGCAGGAGCTCCCTGGAACTCCTGCTCTGGTCCATCAGTCCCTGGAGGCTGTCCTCCAGCTGCTGCTGCCGCTCGACCCAGCCTGTCAGGGTGGCCTCATACTGGTCCAGCTGGGACTGAGCCTCCTGGCAGGCGGTGATGGCGGCCACAACTGTGGCCTCCTGTTCCTGCAGAAAGGAACGCATTTTCTTGGAGAGACCCGCTGCTCCCTTCTTGCCAGCTGATCCTGCTGCCCCTTTCCCCTTCCCGGCACTGGGTGGCGGCGAGGCTGCTGCTGGTTCCGCCGCCTTGCCATCTCTCATCCTTCTTATTAAGGCCTCAGCTATATAGCAGACAGGGAACTGCCCGCCTTCGGGCACGACATGGCTGACGCGGCACTCCGGACAGGTAACACGGCCCTGCTCCTTCAGCTTATCTGTGCACAGTGTGCAGACTGTGTGGCCACAGGGCAGAGTGCGTGGCCGCTGTACTAAGTCATCAAAGCCTGTCAGGCACACTGGACACTCCTCGGGGTTGTCACCCTGAAACAGAGAGGCAGAGTGAGGGAGGCACTACAGCAGGAACACACTGGAGGTGTGTGTGTGTGTGTGTGTGTGTGTGTGTGTGTGTGTGTGTGTGTGTGTGTGTGTGTGTGTGTGTGTGTGTGTGTGTCAAGCAGGCAGGGATAATACTGTAATTAAACAGGCAATACAATCTTCATAAAGTGTGGATAAAACAGTCTTGAACCTTAGTTAGCACAGCACTGTGCATGAATCATCTCTACTGATCGTGTCCAGTGACTCCAGTTTCCAGAGCCAGTCCTGTCCTGATCGCATCAGCTCAGACTCACCGCGGGATCAGTGTGCCTCTCACCAGCCACATGAGCCTCAATAGGCGCCACTTCAAAAATCCTGCCCCTGTGCCACCAGCGGGACATTCAACAACTGTCCCCTAAAACTGAACTTGAAAAATAAATAAAAATAAGTAAAAAAAAATAAAAAAGGACAATTTTGTTTAATTCTCTAATTTAATGAAAATTCCTGAGTATTCCCGAAAATTCCCGTGTAAAGTTTCCAGTTCAAAATTCGTGTGACTTTTACAATGGTACTTCCTTATAGCACAACAGAGTGGAAAGTACTGGCGTTAAGCTGACGGGAATCATCAGTTTATCGTCTGAAATATTTCATGTACTTTCTTTGACAGAAAAATAGACTTGTGTCTATAAGGAAGGTGCCAATGATCAGTGGTGGGCTTCGTTAATCATAATCTTAACATCGTTATATTGTTAATGTAAATGTTAACGTTGATACCGTTAATCCAGCAAGAATGTATTGAATGTTAACATTAACGTCTATGAAAAAAGTACATCATTACAGTAGTCCTTGGTTTATCCGGCATGAACGGGTGTGGCAGATAAACCGTTGTTTTGAGACTTGCTCCTACGTAGAGATACCTCAGGACTGGAAGTTAGCTAATGTTACACCCATTTTTAAGAAAGGTAGGAAAGAGGATGTTAGTAATTATAGGCCAGTCAGTTTGACTAGTATACAGTGTGTGTGTGTGTGTGTGTAAGATTCTGGAGAAAATTATTGAGGGTAGTATTTGGGAGCATTTAGATCAGTATAGACTAATTAGGGACTCTCAGCATGGGTTTAGATGAGGTAGGTCGTGTCTCACAAACTTACTACAGTTCTTAGAACACATTACAAAGCAGTTAGATGAGGGAAACAGTATAGCCGTAGGTAATTTATCTAGATTTTAGTCAAGCTTTTGATAAGGTACCACACAGGAGGCTAGTGCATAAACTGAGGTTGCATGGGATAGGGGTACAGTACTAGTGGAGTGGATGGCTCAGGGGTAGAAAACAGAGAGTAGTATTAAATGGGGCCAAGTCTGACTGGAGGGAAGTGGTTAGTGGGTACCTCAGCTAGGGCCACTTTTGTTCCTAGTATATATTAATGATTTAGATATAGGGATTAGTAAAACACCAAAGTTTGCAGATGATACCAAGATAGCTAGTACAGTACAGGGGCTCAGGACAATTATAGGATGCAAAGGGACTTGGATAGGATGGGCAGATAGGTGGCAGATGGAGTCTAACTCCGGAAGTGTCAGGTTATGCATATAGGTAAAGATATAATAGGAATTTTAGCTATGAGATGGAAGGAGTTTGGTTAGAGGCAGTTGAGAATGAAAAGGATTTAGGTGTAGTGACAGATAAGACTATGAAATTCTCAAAGCAGTGTTTACAAGCTAGAAATAGGGCAAACAGGATCCTGGGGTTTATAAATAGAAATGTTATAGTTATGAAAGCAAGGAGGTAAGAGGTAGTTTATATAATGCATATGTTAGAGCTCATTTAGAGTATTGTATACAAGCTTGGTCACCACAGGATGTAACTTTGTTAGAAGCAGTTCAGAGAAGAGCAACTAGGATGATGGCAGCAATGAGGCGCCTGGAGTATAGGGAGAGGGTAAAAGAGCTAGATATGTTTTCATTTGAGAGGAGATGTCTAAGGGGGGATATGATAGAGCTATATAAAATGTTTTCAGATTGCGATTACTTAGATGTGGATACTTTCTTTACACTAGAGGAGGGAAACGACTAGGGGTCATGATAGGAGAATTAGGAAACAAGGGTGCAGTTTTTTTTTTTTTTTTTTTACAGCTAAGGAGACAGCTCAAGGGCGCAAAGAAAATAATAAAAAAAGGCCCGCTACTCACTGCTCCCGAACAGAGGTTAAAGGAGTGTCCTAAATCAGAGGTCAATTTCGGGAGGAGAGGTGTCCTGATACCCTCCTTTTGAAAGAGTTCAAGTCGTAGACAGAAGGAAATACAGATGAAGGAAGATTGTTCCAGAGTTTACCAGCGTGAGAGATGAAAGAGTGAAGATGCTGGTTAACTCTTGCATAAGGGGTTTGGACAGTGTAGGGATGAGCATGAGTAGAAAGTCGTGCATGGGGCCGCGGGAGGAGGGGAGGCATGCAGTTAGCAAGTTCAGAAGAGCAGTCAGCGTGGAAATATCGATAGAAGATAGAAAGAGAGGCAACATCACGGCGGAGTTTAAGAGGTAGAAGGCTATCAGTAGGAGGAGGAGAGCTGATGAGACGAAGAGCCTTAGCCTCCACTCTGTCCAGAAGAGCTGTGCGAGTGGAGCCCCCCCACACGTGAGATGCATACTCCATACGAGGGCGGACAAGGCCCCTGTATATGGACAGCAACTGTGCGGGGGAGAAGAACTGTCGGAGACGATACAGAACGCCCAACCTCGAGGAAGCTGATTTAGCAAGAGAGGAGATATGAAGTTTCCAGTTGAGATTTTGAGTTAAGGATAGACCAAGGACGTTTAGTGTTGAAGAAGGTGACAGCTGAGTGTTGTCGAAGAATAGGGGATAGTTGTTTGGAAGATTGTGTCGAGTGGATAGGTGGAGAAACTGTGTTTTTGAGGCGTTGAAGGACACCATGTTCTTCATGCCCCAATCGAAATAATAGTAAGGTCTGAGGCTAAGCGTTCTGCAGCCTCCAGCCTTGAGTCGTTAAGTTCCTGAAGGGTGGGTCTTCTATCAAATGAAGTTGAGTAATGCAGAGTAAATTAATCGGCGTAAGAATCGATAAGTCAGTTCGTTGTGGAAAGAAGATCATCATTGAACAACAGAAAGAGAGTGAGATAGGACAGAACCCTGTGGGACACCACTGTTAATAGATTTAGGGGAAGAACAGTGACCGTCTACCATGGCAGAAATAGAACGGTCAGAAAGGAAACTGGAGATAAAGGTACAGAGAGAAGGATAGAAACCGTAGGAGGGTAGTTTGGAAAGGAAAGATTTGTGCCAGACCCTATCAAAAAGCTTTTGATATGTCCAGCGCAATAGCAAAGGTTTCACTGAAACCATATATATATATATATATATATATATATATATATATATATATATATATATATATATATATATCTATATATATATATATATATATATATATATATATATATATATATATATATATATATATATATATATATATATATATATATATATATATATATATATATATATATATATATATATATATATATATATATATATATATATATATATATATATATATATATATATATATATATATATATATATATATATATATATATATATATATATATATATATATATATATATATATATATATATATATATATATATATATATATATATATATATATATATATATATATATATATATATGTATATATATAGCAAAGCAATTCATCTGGTACAGTCACAAGGCATCGTCACTCACTCTTATATGACCCCAACACCTTCCCTTAGCTACGTCACTGGATTCAGCCATCATTTGCATCACGGGCCCCTCAGGCTGTCCCCCTTACTACGTCACTGAATTCAGCCATCAGCCTGTATCACGGCACCCTCAGGCTGTCCCCCTTACTACGTCACTGAATTCAGCCATCAGCCTGTATCACGGCACACCCTCAGGCTGTCCCCCTTACTACGTCACTGAATTTAGCCATCAGACTTGAGCCTGTATCACGGCACCTTTAGCTGGGCACGATAACAGAAAACCTTATTCCCGATAACCGATAACCGATAAAGGAAAACTTTATGGGTGATAACCGATATTCGTTAACTGGAGACACAAATGGTAGGCGATAACCGATATCCGATATAAATCCACAATTCCGATACTAGCTAAGCGATAAGTCCGATAGGCGAAAACGATACTATATTGATATTTCAAATAAAGAATATAGGTGTTTGATTCATAATGATTCAAACAGCGCAAATATCCGCCTTTGGTAGTTGTCAGAAAGCAAAGTCAGAATACTTACAGGTCAACTGTTGGAACAGTATACGACTATTTTCACCACCAAGGCAGTAACGTTATCCCCTTCTATTCACAAGCAAATGTATTCAATAGGTATTTTACAAATATATTGCTTGTAAATCAAATTAACAGGAAAAAGTTTGTAGCGCCTGGGAACGACAGTTACTGAAATCTGTGCCCTCCCTTCTGCCCGCAGCGGTACAATCTCGTTTTTTTTTTCGTTTTTTTTCCCTTTTTTATTGTTTTTTTTCATGTATTCTTTTCGTCTGTTTTCCCGGCTTATCCTCTCGCCTCCTTTTTGTCTAATATATTTCCTCGATTGACTTTTTATCTCCTTTCTGTTTAATATTTTTTTATTATTTATATTTTTTCCCTCTCCCAAATACTTTCGTTCATTCGATCGTCATTTCTCTCTTCATTTGTCTGTTATATCACCCTCTTTTTTTGTTTTGTTTTTACCGTTATTAATGTACAATCTCTTATTGTTGTATATTATCTCTGCTTTCTTCTCTACCGGGTGTTTTTAATGTTGTGTTCTTTTCCTCTGTCTTCCCGGCCCATCTTTCCTCCTCCTCTCCGTCTCCTTCCCGCCAGTTTCATGTCTTCCGTCTCTTCGTCTCTTGTCCAATGTTGCCCTTTCATTTCCTCTCCTCTAAATTCCTTTTCAGCCCTTTGTTTTCCTTTGATTATCTCTCTCTCTCTCTCCAAATACTTCTTTTCCCCCCTTTCTGTACTCACCCCAATTCCTATGTCTCATTTCCTCCTCCCACCCCATAACCTAACAATACAATAAAACTAACTACAAATATATCAATCTATCATTTCTCTCCCAAAGCCTTCGTTTATCCCTTTTCGTTGTCCTTTCCCACTCTTCCTCGCTTTCATAGCCTAAACAGACTAAAAAACTGTATTTGTCGATCTGTCTATCTATCTGTGTATTAGTCTGTCTTTTTGTTCATTTCCTCTTTTCAAATCATTACTATTCCCTCTTTCTTTGTTCTTTTCCACTTTTTCCCCAATAACCTAATAATAGACAACATAACTATCAATCTATCCATCTCCTTCTATCTATATATTTATCTATCTGTTTATCTATTTATAATAAAGTATCTCCAGTGCAAGGTCACGTACACGTCCTTTATACCTGATTATCTCTCTTCTTCCCCCCGGCGCTCCGCCACACAGGACAGGTGAGTTCTGGGGCCAGGCAGCGCCAAGCAAGGGCGTTACTTCCCACGGGCGTTTGGCGTTTTTGTGAGCATGGCTTGGTCTTGATCTTGTTTTGCATTTGCTTGTTTTACAATTCACTTTCATACTTCCTGGCCTCTCCTTACGTTGCTTTTCCTTACCTTACTTTAGCTTTCTCTTTTCCTCTCCTTTTTTTTCCTTTCCTTATCTGTCCTTTCCTTTCCCTGCCATACATTACCTAATCTGACCTAACCAAACTTAGCTTACCTCTTCTTACTTTACCTTGCCTGACCTTACTTTACCTCATCTTACAATTTTTTTTACGCTGAAGCCTGTAGCACCGGTAGGCTTTCTTGTGGGGCCTGGTGGTCGGCGCGAGCCCGTCTTGGTGCAGGCAAGTGTTTATAGTGGTGCCCATAGCTGGGCGTTATCGCGATAAGTTATCGCGATACTTTATCGCTGATAAAAAAAATTGGTTATCGGCCATCCGCTACTTATTTAAATATATATCGGTATCTTCGTTACTTTTTTAACCAAACTAGCGATAATCGCTACTTTTTCCGCCTCTCAGAAAAAAAAACGTTATCTCCCTACTGCGCATGCGATTTCATACTTAGATCATCACCATTAAAATACTAGGTTATTTTTTTTATGTCACTCAAAAATCAATATATCAAAGAGAAAAATCATTTAACTTTGCCCCCAAAATGATTATTCACTGCCTCAAATTTGATATTCCATATTCGTTTGTGAGCATGCCATATTATTGAAGGCGCCCGGTGTTGTTTTATTTGGTGTCCCATCGTCAAGAGCTGGCGCTTTTGTTTAAAAACACTGGTCTCTCGTGAACTGCGCGTGTTCAAACTAGTAAGCGTAGACCACCATCCTCGCTGTTTCTAGAACGACACTCTATACATATAAATACAACTCGTACAGAGTGTCGTTCTAGAAACAGCGTGGATGTTGGTAGTGGTACTGTATGTCTGATTCAGCCTTCCAACAACTCTTAATGGTTAAAAAGCTTTGTGAAACTGTACAGGTCTATGTTTGCTGGTCTGAGCATGCACAGTTCACGAAACCAGTGTTTGTAAACAAAAGCGCCAGCTTTTGATGGTGGGGAAGCCAAATAACACAACACCGGTTCAGGCGTTTCTAGTATTACCGTCCATATGTATACGTGTCAACGTGTGGTTTTCAGGTTTTGTAAGTTTTCTAAAATACAGATAATGAATATTTGAATTCATCTATGTTTTTCTATCTGAGATATCAATATAGTATCGTTTTCGCCTATTGGACTTATCGCTAGCTAGTATCGGAATTGTGGATTTATATCGGGTATCGGTTATCGGTTATCGCCTATATTTGTGTGTCCAGTTAACGAATATCGGTTATCACCGATAAGGTTTTTCATTATCAGTTATCGGTTATCGGGAATAAGGTTTTCTGTTATCGTGCTCAGCTATGGTGGTGCCATATTTTCTTGGCTCATGCTGCCCCCCGGAGCTCATTCTTGAATGACTTGGACTGTTCTTCTGGAATCCGGGCTAATGGGTGGTCTTCAGGACAACATGTGGGTAGTCTTAGGCCACTCGGCTCTGACTGAAAAATCTTAGGTGGTAGCGGCAGATTCGAACCCGCGTCGTCCAGAACGCGGTGAATGTGGGGCCCGCACGCTAACCACTCAGCCACCGAATTACTTCACCTTACCTCTTACTTAGCTTTACCTCGAGGTGAAACAAAGGAAATTAGGAAAATAAAAAGTTTAAAGCAGAAAATTATGAAGAAAAAACGGGAAAGGTGAAAGAAAGAAAGGGAAGAGAAAGGTAATGAAAACGAAAGGAAAGGAGGAAAGAATGAACGCAGCGGACTGAATTGGAAATATATGGAGGAAAAAAAAGTTAGAAAAGTAAAATATAAAAATTGAATGCCGACTCCTTTGTACCACAGAAAAAAAAAAAATTATTGAACTTGTGGGTGTACTTCATGTTTGGACAAAGTTGTGGAATTTATACCTGATACGTGACTACGTCGGGGTTGTGTCAGCGTGGAGGAGGAGGGTGGATATGCAGTCAAAAAAAATGAAAGAAAAGAGAAACAAAAGAAGAGCGAAGAAAAACAGAAAAAAATGAGAAATACAAAGTTGACAAAAAAATGGTAAAAAAAAAAAAACAGAAAAAGGTTGATATGAAAAAGATAGCAGAGAAAAAGATTGATTTAAAAAAAGAAAGCAGAGAAAAAGGTTGATTTAAAAAAGAAAGCAGAGAAAAGATTGTTTTAAAAAAGAAAGAAAAAGGTTGATTTAAAAAAAGAAAGCAGAGAAGAATGTTGATATTAAAAAGAAAACAGAGAAAAGGGTTGATTTGAAAAAGAAAGCAGAGGAAAAGGTTGATTTAAAAAAGAAAAAGAAAAATACAGAAATCACAAAAAGTCTGAGAAAGAACGAGATAAAAAATTCTGAAAACAGAGAATAACCATCCACCCCTTGAAAAAAAAAGTTTCCCATATCTCTTTTTGAAGCCGTAATATAAAAGGCAATTACGGAGATTGAATATTTACAACACGAGTCCCTTTGAATTGAACCTAAATGCCTACAAAGAAAATAATTAACGAGAGACAACAAATACTGGACAACTCTAATGATTATGAATACGAAGCCTCCTTAGCATTCAGAGGAAGCAAGACAGGCAGGTGTGTGACAGGTCTGTGGGGGCAGGTGTGTGACAGGTCTGGGGGGCAGGTGTGGGTTGGGGGGTGATTAAGGCATGAAGGTGCGCCACGTGTTCATGGCAGGTGTGTGACAAAGACAATTAAGAAAACTTTGTGTCTGAAAGGAACAGAAATTCAGAAAATACTGATACACATAACTTCATAGCAACAGAACCTGAGAGAGAGAGAGAGAGAGAGAGAGAGAGAGAGAGAGAGAGAGAGAGAGAGAGAGAGAGAGAGAGAGAGAGAGAGAGAGAGAGAGAGAGAGAGAGAGAGAGAGAGAGAGAGAGAGAGAGAGAGAGAGAGAGATTTACATAGATTTACATAGAAAATCAGACCACACAGACCCCATGGTCCAGACTAGGTGGTCTGTCCTTAAACATAAGTGATTTTACATTAATCAGATAGCTCCAAAACGTTGCTTTTCTACTCTAGTTAATATTAAGTTCAAGGAAGTGACGGTCGAGCTTGTTTTTAAAGGATTATATGACTGGGCGGATAAATGGCAGATGGAGTTCAATGTAGGGAAGTGCAGTATTCTGAGTGTAGGTAGGAACAACCCCTCACATAACTATTGCTTAAATGACACTCTCATAAGTAGGTCTGGGTGCGAGAGGGATTTAGGGGTCTTAGTGAGCTCTGATCTCCGTCCAAGGGCACAATGCATTCAAGCTAGAAATCGAGCTAATAGGGTACTGGGATTTATTTCAAGGAGCGTAAGCAACAGAAGCCCCAAAGTCTTCCTCAAACTATATTTAGCACTAGTTAGACCTCATCTTGACTATGCGGTTCAGTTCTGGTCACCCTACTATAGAATGGATATCAAAATGTTAGAATCGGTGCAGAGGAGGATGACTAAGATGATTCAGGGGTTGAGAAACTTGCCATACGAGGAAAGACTCAAACATTTAAACTTGCATTCTCTAGAAAGGCGAAGGGTGCGTGGAGACATGATCGAGGTTTATAAATGGATGAAGGGCTTTAATAAGGGAGACATTCATAAGGTTTTGTTGGTAAAAGAACCGGGTAGGACACGAAGTAATGGGTTTAAACTGGATAAATTCAGATTCAACAGGGACATAGGCAAAAATTGGTTTACTAACAGGGTGGTGGATGAGTGGAATAGGCTTAGCAGTCATGTGGTGAGTGCCAATACAATTGTCACATTCAAAGATAGACTAGATAAATTCATGGACAGCGATATTAGGTGGGGTTAGATACACGGGAGCTTAGGGTCAAAGGAGCTTTTCGTACAGGCCTACCGGCCTCTTGCAGACTCCTGCGTTCTTATGTTCTTATGTTATGTTCTTATGAGTCAATCGTGTTACACTGGACCACTGATGGTGGGAGCTTATTCCATTCTCGCACTACAACGTTGGTGAAGAAAAATTTGGTGCAGTCTGAATTTACTTGTCTACATTTGAGTTTTGTGCCATTGTTCCTC